>NW_028189000.1:19631-273635 GCF_054131305.1 Coturnix japonica | reverse complement strand
ATCTATGGGGTCTCTCTTCCCCTATAGGGACCCCCCCCAACTATGGGGTCTCTCTTCCCCTATAGGGACCCCCCCCAACTATGGGGTCTCTCATTCATTATAGGGACCCCCCCCCATCTATGGGGTCTCTCTTTCCCTATAGGACCCCCCCCCCCAACTATGGGGTCTCTCATTCATTATAGGGACCCCCCCCCCATCTATGGGGTCTCTCTTTCCCTATAGGGACCCCCCCCATCTATGGGGTCTCTCATTCATTATAGGGACCCCCCCCCCAACTATGGGGTCTCTCTTTCCCTATAGGACCCCCCCCCCATCTATGGGGTCTCTCTTTCCCTATAGGACCCCCCCCCCCATCTATGGGGTCTCTCTTTCCCTATAGGACCCCCCCCCCATCTATGGGGTCTCTCATTCATTATAGGGACCCCCCCCCCAACTATGGGGTCTCTCTTTCCCTACAGGGACCCCCCCCCATCTATGGGGTCTCTCATTCATTATAGGGACCCCCCCTCATCTATGGGGTCTCTCTTTCCCTATAGGACCCCCCCCCCATCTATGGGGTCTCTCATTCATTATAGGGACCCCCCCTCATCTATGGGGTCTCTCTTTCCCTATAGGACCCCCCCCCATCTATGGGGTCTCTCATTCATTATAGGGACCCCCCCCACAACCTTTAGGGTTGTGTCCCCCCCCCCCATTTTAGGGTCCCCCAGCCCCACTTTTAGGGGTCCCCCCACCCCCATTTTAAGGTTGTCCCCCCCATTTTCTGCCCCCCCACCCCCAGCCCATATTTAGGGTCTTCCCCCCATATTTAGGGTCCCCCACCCCATATTTAGGGTCCCATAACCCCATATTTAGGGTCCCATAACCCCATTTAGGGTCCCATAGCCCCATATTTAGGGTCCCATAACCCCATATTTAGGGTCCCATAGCCCCATTTAGGGTCCCATAGCCCCATATTTAGGGTCCCATAACCCCATATTTAGGGTCCCATAACCCCATTTAGGGTCCCATAGCCCCATATTTAGGGTCCCATAACCCCATATTTAGGGTCCTATAGCCCCATATTTAGGGTCCCATAACCCCATTTTAGGGTCCCATAGCCCCATATTTAGGGTCCCATATCCCCATATTTAGGGTCCCATAACCCCATTTTAGGGTCCCATAACCCATATTTAGGGTCCCATAGCCCCATTTTAGGGTCCCATAACCCCATATTTAGGGTCCTATAGCCCCATTTTAGGGTCCCATAGCCCCATATTTAGGGTCCCATAACCCCATATTTAGGGTCCCATAACCCCATATTTAGGGTCCCATGCCCCATATTTAGGGTCCCATAACCCCATATTTAGGGTCCCATAACCCCATATTTAGGGTCCCATAGCCCCATATTTAGGGTCCCATAGCCCCATATTTAGGGTCCTATAGCCCCATTTTAGGGTCCCATAACCCCATATTTAGGGTCCCATAACCCCATATTTAGGGTCCCATAGCCCCATTTTAGGGTCCCATAACCCCATTTTAGGGTCCCATAGCCCCATATTTAGGGTCCTATAGCCCCATTTAGGGTCCCATAGCCCCATATTTAGGGTCCTATAGCCCCATTTTAGGGTCCCATAGCCCCATATTTAGGGTCCCATAACCCCATATTTAGGGTCCCATAGCCCCATATTTAGGGTCCCATAGCCCCATATTTAGGGTCCCATAGCCCCATTTTAGGGTCCCATAGCCCCATATTTAGGGTCCCATAGCCCCATTTTAGGGTCCCATAACCCCATATTAGGGTCCCATAGCCCCATTTTAGGGTCCCATAGCCCCATATTTAGGGTCCCCCCACCCCATATTTAGGGTCCCATAACCCCATATTTAGGGTCCCATAGCCCCATATTTAGGGTCCCATAACCCCATTTTGGGGTCCCATAGCCCCATTTTAGGGTCCCATAGCCCCATATTTAGGGTCCCATAGCCCCATATTTAGGGTCCCATAACCCCATATTTAGGGTCCCATAGCCCCATATTTAGGGTCCCCCCACCCCATATTTAGGGTCCCATAACCCCATATTTAGGGTCCCATAGCCCCATATTTAGGGTCCCATAACCCCATTTTAGGGTCCCATAACCCCATATTTAGGGTCCCATAGCCCCATTTTAGGGTCCCATAGCCCCATATTTAGGGTCCCATAGCCCCATATTTAGGGTCCCATAGCCCCATTTAGGGTCCCATAACCCCATATTTAGGGTCCCATAGCCCCATATTTAGGGTCCCATAGCCCCATTTTAGGGTCCCATAACCCCATATTTAGGGTCCCATAGCCCCATATTTAGGGTCCCATAACCCCATATTTAGGGTCCCATAGCCCCATATTTAGGGTCCCATAACCCCATTTTAGGGTCCCATAACCCCATTTAGGGTCCCATAGCCCCATATTTAGGGTCCCCCCACCCCATTTTAGGGTCCCATAGCCCCATTTTAGGGTCCCATAGCCCCATTTTAGGGTCCCATAACCCCATTTAGGGTCCCATAGCCCCATATTTAGGGTCCCATAACCCCATATTTAGGGTCCCGTAGCCCCATTTTAGGGTCCCATAACCCCATATTTAGGGTCCCGTAGCCCCATATTTAGGGTCCCATAGCCCCATATTTAGGGTCCCATAACCCCATATTTAGGGTCCCATAACCCCATATTTAGGGTCCCATAGCCCCATTTAGGGTCCCATAACCCCATATTTAGGGTCCCATAGCCCCATATTTAGGGTCCCCCCCCCATATTTAGGGTCCCATAACCCCATTTTAGGGTCCCATAGCCCCATTTTAGGGTCCCATAACCCCATTTTAGGGTCCCATAGCCCCATATTTAGGGTCCCATAGCCCCATTTTAGGGTCCCATAGCCCCATATTTAGGGTCCCATAGCCCCATTTTAGGGTCCCATAGCCCCATATTTAGGGTCCCATAGCCCCATATTTAGGGTCCCATTGCCCCATTTTAGGGTCCCCCCCCCCACCTTCGTTCATACTCCATGTCTGACGCCGCTGCCAGTCGGGTGACACGGGGACTGGGAGGAACTGGGAAGGAAATAGAGTGAGATGGAGATTGGGACTGGGATGAGACCAGTATGGGACTGGGATAAACTGGGATAAACTGGGATAAACTGGGATAAACTGGGATGGAATGGGATGGACTGGGATGGACTGGGATGGAATGGGATGGAATGGGATGGAATGGGATGGAATGGGATGAACTGGGATGGGACCAGTATGGGACTGGCATGGACTGGGAAGGACTGGGAAGGCAATAGAGTGGCACTGGGATAAACTGGGATGGACTGGGATGAACTGGGATGGACTGGGATAAACTGGGATGGAATGGGATGGAATGGGATGGGACTGGGATGGACTGGGATGGACTGGGATGAAATGGGATGGACTGGGATGGACTGGGATGGGACCAGTATGGGACTGGGATGGGATGGACTGGGATGAACTGGGATGGACTGGGAAGGCAATAGAGTGGCACTGGGATAAACTGGGATGGATTGGGATGGACTGGGATGGACTGGGATGGACTGAGATGGACTGGGATGGAATGGGATGGAATGGGATGGGAATGGGAGGGACTGGGATGGGACTGGGATGGACTGGGATCAAACTGGGATGGACTGGGATAAACTGGGATGGACTGGGATAAACTGGGATGGACTGGGATAAACTGGGATGGACTGGGCTGAGCCCCATAGGCCAAGAGCTGCCACGTGCTGCACTCCATCAAGCCCCGCCCACCTCATTACCATGCAAACCACGCCCACCTTCATTAGCATACAGACAACAATTATAAGCCCCGCCCACCTCATTACCACAAAGCACCGCCCACCCCATTACCATACAAAACCACACCCACCTTCATTAGCACACAGACTTCGCCCACCTTTATTTGCATACGGACCACGCCCACCTCATCAGCATACAAACCACACCCACCACACCACACAACAGACCACACCCACCCCATTAGCATAGACGCCATGCCCACCTCATTAGCATACAAACCACGCCTCATCCCAACTACCATACAGACCACACCTACCATATTAGCATATAAAACCACGCCCACCCCATTAGCATACAAGCCACGCCCACCCCACCACCACACAGACCACACCCACCTCATTAGAATAGAACACACGCCCACCTCATTAGCATATAAGCAACGGCCACTTCATTAGCATACAAAACCACCAACACACAGACAGCACCCACCATATTAGCATACAAAAGCCACGCCCACCTCATTAGCACACAGCCTCCCAGCTACCATACAGACCACACCCACCTCATTAGCATAGATGCCACGCCCATCTCATTAGCATACAAACCACGCCCATCCCACAACACACAGACCATATCCACCTTATTAGCATAAAAGCCACGCCCATCTCCATTAGCATACAAACCACGCCCACTCCAACAGAGACCACACAGACCTCATTAGCATAGAAGCCACGCCCACCTCATTAGCATACAACCCCAGCTTCCACACAGACCACACCCACCTCATTAGCATAGACGCCACGCCCATCTCATTAGCATACTAACCCCGCCTACCTCATTACCATACAAAGCCTCCCCCAGCCCCCTTTAAACCCCGCCCCTTCCCCCCGAACCAGCCAATCAGATTCGCTCGTTCCCGTTCCCACGCTCCCCCCATTGACCCCGGTTCCTTTTCCCACCTCGGTCCGTTTCCCGCCGCCGCCGCCGTTTCTCCCCGCTTCAAAATGGCGGCTCCTCCTTGAGGCCGCTCAGCCCCTTCTTCCCCGCCCCCTCCGAGCTCCTATTGGTCGGCTCAGACGCCAGTCAGGAGATGCGAGGCGTTGATTGGGTGAGGGGACCAAAAGGGGCGGGGCGAGAAGTGGGTGGGGCCTAACGGGGAGGGGGCGGGACTTAAAGCTGGAAAGCTGGATCGCTATTGGCTGAGCGCCGCGAGGGAGCTCGCTGATTGGTCGACAGAGAGAGAGGCGGGACTAAAGTGACGAGGGGGCGGGACTTCGCGCCCGCTCTACGTTTCTATTAGCTGAGCGCTCCAAAGCCTCGCTCTGATTGGCGGAATGAGGGAAGGGGAGGAGTCTAAGCCTCGCAATGACGACTGGGAAATACCGGAAGTGGAGGGGGAGGGATTTCCGGTTTCAAGATGGCGGCGCTGTGGAAAGCGATCCGGTCGTTGAGGACAACGATGGGAACGAGGGGGAGAAGCGCCGGAACCGGAGCCGTCGTAACGACCCCGGAAGTGATCGGAGCAAACCGGAAGGAGGAAACGTGGGAGGAAGCGCAGCGGAAGGTGGGCGGGGCCTAAAGGGAAAAGGGGCGGGGCCTAACGGGGGGGTATGCGATGTGATTGGATGGGGGATGTGGGTATGGTAATGAGGGGGCGGGGCCAAAGCGAAGGGGAGGAGCCAGAGTGGGGGGGCGGGGCCTAACGGGAGGGGTTGGAGGGGTCTGTGTTGTGATTGGCTGAGGGAAGGGGATATGGTAATGAGGGGGCGGGGCCAGAGCGAGGGGGCGGGGCTTGTTGGTGAGGGGATGGGCTGCGATGTGATTGGCTGAGGGAAGAGGATATGGTAATGAGGGGGCGGGGCCAAAGCGACGGGGAGGAGCCAGAGAGAGGAGGCGGGGCCTAACGGGGGGGGTCTGTGTTGTGATTGGCTGATGGGGAGTGGGTATGGTAATGAGGGGGCGGGGACAAAGCGAGGGGCGGGGCTTAATGGGAGGGGTTGGAGGGGTCTGTGTTGTGATTGGCTGATGGGGAGTGGGTATGGTAATGAGGGGGCGGGGCTTAACGGGGCCCCTAACTCCCCATATCCCCAGCGTATCCCCTATATCTCCACTATAACCCCTATATCCCCATATCCCCCCATATCCCCCCCTATAACCCCCTATAACCCCATATAATCCCATATAACCCCATATAACCCCATATCTCCCCCCATATAACCCCATATAACCCCATATCCCCCCATATCCCCCCATATAACCCCATATAACCCCATATAACCCCATATCCCCCCATATAACCCCATATCCCCCCATATAACCCCATATAACCCCATATAACCCCATATAACCCCATATAACCCCATATAACCCCATATCCCCCCATATCCCCCCATATAACCCCATATAACCCCATATATCTCCCCATAGCACCCCGATCTCCACGGTTTCTATACGGATCCCGCTGCCGACCTGGCCAACGCTCGCGCCGTGTTCGTGGCCGGGGTGTCGCTGGCCTTGGTGCTGGGAGCGGCCTTCCTGCGTTACCTGCCTGACGGAGGGTATGGAATATATAGGGTTATATAGGATTACATAGGATTATATGGGGTTATATGGGGTTATATGGGGTTATATGGGGTTATATGGGGTTATATGGGGTTATATGGGGTTATATGGGGGGATATGGGGTTATATGGGGTTATATGGGGTTATATGGGGGGATATGGGGTTATATGGGGGAATATGGGGTCTATGGGGGGATATAGGGGGATATGGGGGTATATGGGGTTATATGGGGGTATAGGGGGAAATATGGGGGGATATGGGGTTATATGGGGGGATATGGGGTTATATGGGGGATATGGGGTTATATGGGGTTATATAGGGTTATATACAGGAGATTTGGGGCCATTTATAGGGTCCCCCCCTATATATCCTATATGTTCCCCTATAGGTTACAGCTGTGGTCGCGCCGTGAGGCCGAACGTCTCATTCGGGATCGGGAACGTCGGGGGCTGCCCCTCATTGACCCCAATTACTACGACCCTAAAAGGCTGACGCTGCCCCATGAGGATTGAATGGGGTGGGGGGGGTCTGACCCTATAAACAGGAACCCCATAAATAGGGGGAAACCCCAAATAAACTGCTGGACTTATGGGGTTTTGGAGGGGTTTGATTTGATTTGGGGGATACCAGGATCCCATATTGACCCCATAGAGACCCTATAGAGCCCAGGATCCCATAGAGACCCCATAGAGACCCCATAGAGACCCTATAGAGACCCCAAATGCGGCCCTATAGAGACCAGGATCCCATATTGACCCCATAGAGACCCTATAGAGATCAGGATCCCATATTGACCCCATAGAGACCCTATAGAGACCAGGATCCCATATTGACCCCATAGAGACCCTATAGAGACCAGGATCCCATATTGACCCCATAGAGACCCTATAGAGATCAGGATCCCATATTGACCCCATAGAGACCCTATAGAGACCAGGATCCCATATTGACTGCATAGAGACCCTGTAGAGACCCTATAGAGATCAGGATCCCATAGAGACCCCATAGAGACCCAATAGAGACCAGGATCCCATATTGACCCCATAGAGACCCTATAGAGACCAGGATCCCATAGAGACCCCATAGAGACCCTATAGAGATCAGGATCTCATATTGACCCCATAGAGACCCTATAGAGACCAGGATCCCATATTGACCCCATAGAGACCCTATAGAGACCAGGATCCCATATTGGCCCCATAGAGACCCTATAGAGCCCAGGATCCCATATTGGCCCCATAGAGACTCTATAGAGCCCAGGATCCCATATTGACCCCATAGAGACCCCATAGAGACCCTATAGAGATCAGGATCCCATATTGACCCCATAGAGACCCTATAGAGACCAGGATCCCATATAGACCCGTTTTGCCCCACTTTATGGGGTCTTTCAGTCCCTATAGGGCAGCTGTGAGGCCCCATAGAGCCCTAAAAGCCGCCCCCATTACAACCCCCGCCCCCTATAGGGCCCTATAGGATCCTATGTGACCCTATAAGGCCCTATAAGGCCCAACGGGCGCCTCGTCCTTTTTGACCCTTCCCGGCTTCCGTAGGCGCGCTGCTGTGTCACGAAGCCACGCCCCTTACGTCTGTGCGCGATGACGTCAGTCCCGCCCCTTGCGTCGGTGCGTGATGACGTCAGCAAGGAGGAAGAAGGGCGTGGCTTCCCCCATCCCGCACCGTCCGCTGAGGGAGGAAGGGCGGGGCGGGAGCTTTGGACCAATCAGAGAGCAGAAAGCTAGCGGAAGTCCCTCCCTACTTCCTCAGTCTATCCAATAGGAGGAGAGGGATGAAGCGGCGTCCAATAGGAAGGAAGGGGATGGGCGGGGCTTAGAGAGCGGGGCGGGGAGCGGCGGGGAGCGGCGCCGCCATCTTGTCGCGGAGGAGCCGAGAGCTGCGGGCGGGACCCGGCGCGGGGCCTGGACAGCGCCATTGGTACGGACCGAAAGGGCGGAAAGAGCCGAAAAGGGACGGAAAGAGCCGAACGGGGACGGGGGGATCGATAGGGGGAGATGGGGATATGGGGGGGAATGGGGGGATTAGTTAATGGGGGTAATTAGTGAGGGGGGGTTGATTTGTTAATGAGGGGGGAATTAGTGAGGGGGGGTTGTTTGTTAATGAGGGGGGGTTAATTAGTGAGGGGGGGTAATTAGTTAATGGGGGGGGTAATTAGTGAGGGGGGGGTAACTAATGAGGGGGGGGTAATTAGTGAGGGGGGGTAATTAGTGAGGGGGAGGTTGTTAATGAGGGGGGGGTTGTTAATGAGGGGGGGGTAATTAGTTAATGAAGGGGGAGTAATTAATGGGGGGGGTAATTAGTTAATGAAGGATGGGGTGGTTAATGAAGGGGGGGTAATTAGTGAGGGGGGGTAATTAGTTAATGAAGGGGGGGTGGTTAATGGGGGGGGTAATTAGTTAATTAAGGGGGGAGTAATTAGTGAGGGGGGGTAATTAGTTAATGGGGGGGTAATTAGTGAGGGGGGTAATTAGTGAGGGGGGGTGATTAGTGAGGGGGGGTGATTAGTAAGGGGGGGTTGTTTGTTAATGAGGGGGGGTTAATTAGTGAAGGGGGGGTAATTAGTGAAGGGGGGGTAATTAGTTAATGAAGGGGGGTAATTAGTGGGGGGGGGTTGTTTGTTAATGAGGGGGGGTTAATTAGTGAGAAGGGGTGATTAGTGAGGGGGAGTGATTAGTTAATGAAGGGGTGTAATTAGTTGATGGGGGGGGTGATTAGTGAGGGGGGGTAATTAGTGAAGGGGGGTGGTTAATGAAGGGGGGGGTTGTTTGTTAATGGGGGGGGTAATTAGCTAAGGGGGGTAATTAGTTAATGGGGGGGTAATTAGTGAGGGGGGGTAATTAGTGAAGGGGGGTTGATTAGTGAAGGGGGGGTGGTTAATGAGGGGGGGGGTTGTTTGTTAATGAGGGGGGGTTAATTAGTGAAGGGGGGGTAATTAGTTAATGGGGGGGTAATTAGCTATGGGGGGTAATTAGTTAATGAGGGGGGGTAATTAGTGAAGGGGGGAGTGATTAATGAGGGGGGGGTAATTAGTTAATGGGGGGGGTAATTAGTGAGGGGGGGGTTGTTAATGAGGGGGTGTAATTAGTGAGGGGGGGTGATTAGTTAATGGGGGGGTAATTAGTGAGGGGAGTAATTAGTTAATGAAGGGGGGTAACTAATGAGGGGGTGGTTGTTAATGAGGGGGGGGTAATTAGTGAGGGGGGGTAATTAGTTAATGAAGGGGGGGTGGTTAATGAAGGGGGGGTAATTAGTTAATGGGGGGGGTAATTAGTGAGGGGGGGTGATTAGTAAGGGGGGGTTTTTTGTTAATGGGGGGGGTTAATTAGTGAAGGGGGGGTAATTAGTGAGGGGGGGTAATTAGTGAAGGGGGGGTGATTAATGAGGGGGGGTAATTAGTGAGGGGGGGTGATTAGCTAAGGGGGGTAATTAGTTAATGGGGGGTAATTAGTGGGGGGGGTGATTAGTTAAGGGGGGGTGGTTAATGAGGGGGGGGTAATTAGTGAGGGGGGGTAATTAGCTACGGGGGGTAATTAGTTAATGGGGGGGAGTAATTAATGAGGGGGGGTAATTAGTGAGGGGGGTAATTAGTGAATGGGGGGGTTGTTAATGAGGGGGGGTAATTAGTGAGGGGGGGTTGTTAATGAGGGGGGGTAATTAGTTAATGAAGGGGGGGTGGTTAATGAAGGGGGGGTAATTAGTGAGGGGGGGTAATTAGTTAATGGGGGGGAGTAATTAATGAGGGGGGGGTAATTAGTGAGGGGGGGTGATTAGTAAAGGGGGGTGGTTAATGAGGGCGGGTAATTAGTTAATTAAGAGGGGGTAATTAGTGAAGGGGGGGTTAATTAATGAGGGGGGGGTAATTAGTGAGGGGGGTAATTAGTGAAGGGGGGGTAATTAATGAGGGGGGGATTAATGAAGGGGGGGTAATTAGTTAATGGGGGGGGTAATTAGTTAATGGGGGGGTAATTAGTTAATTAAGGGGGGTAATTAGTGAGAGGGGGTGATTAGTGAAGGGGGGCTGGTTAATGAGGGGGGGGTTGTTTGTTAATGAGGGGGGTTAATTAGTGAGGGGGGGTGATTAGTTAATGAAGGGGGGGGAACTAATGAGGGAGGGGTTGTTAATGAGGGGGGGGTAATTAGTGAGGGGGGGTAATTAGTGAAGGGGGGGTGATTAATGAGGGGGGGGGTGTTTGTTAATGAGGGGGGGTAATTAGTGAGGGGGGGTGATTAGCTAAGGGGGGTAATTAGTTAATGGGGGGGTAATTAGTGAGGGGGGGTGATTAGTGATGGGGGGGTAATTAGTGAAGGGGGGGGTGGTTAATGAGAGGGGGATTGTTTGTTAATGGGGGGGGTTAATTAGTTAATGAGGGGGTAATTAATGAAGGGGGGGTGATTAGTGAGGGGGGGTAATTAGTGAATGGGGGTGGTTAATGAAGGGGGGGTAATTAGTTAATTAAAGGGGGTAATTAGTGAAGGGGGGTGATTAATGAAGGGGGGTAATTAGTGAAGGGGGGTAATTAGTTAATGAAGGGGGGTGGTTAATGAAGGGGGGGTAATTAGTGATGTGGGGGGGGTTGTTTGTATATGAGAGGGGCTTAATGAGGGTTAATTGGGGGGGTAATTAGTTAATGAAGGGGGGGAGGTTTATGAAGGGGGGTGATTAATGAATGGGGGGTAATTAGTGAAGGGGGGGTAATTAGTTAATGAAGGGTGGGTAATTAGTGACGTGGGGGGGTTGTTTGTTAATGAGGGGGGGTTAATGAGGGTTAATTGAGGGGATAATTAGTTAATGAAGGGGGTAATTAGTGAAGGGGGGGTAATTAGTGAAGGGATGGTTAATGAAAGGGGGGTGATTAAAGAAGGGGGGGTAATTAGTTAATGAAGGGGGGGTGATTAATGAGGAGGGGTGATGGCTTTAATTCTATGTTAATGGGGGAGACTTAATTAGGGATGATGTTAATTAGAGCTACTGGTTAATTGGGAATGTTATTAATGGGGTTTAATGGGAGATCTGTGCATAATAATGAAACTTGTTAATGAAGGAAGTAGTAATTAAGAAGTTAGTAATTAACGTGGAACTGTTAACGAGGGCGCTTCGTTAGCAGGGGGGCTCATTAATTTGCATGGGGGGGTTAATTGGGAACCTCATTAATGGGGTGGCACCCAATGGAACCCAATGGAACCCAATGGGACACAATGGGATCCAATGGAACCCAATGGGACCCAATGGAACCCAATGGGACCCAATAGAACCCAATGGGAACCAATGGAACCCAATAGAACCCAATGGGACCCAATGGAATCCAATGGGACCCAATAGAACCCAATGGGACCCAATGGAACCCAATAGAACCCAATGGGACCCAATGGAATCCAATGGGACCCAATAGAACCCAATGGAACCCAATAGAACCCAATGGGACCCAATGGAACCCAATGGGACCCAATAGAACCCAATGGAACCCAATGGGACCCAATGGAACCCAATGGGACCCAATAGAACCCAATGGGACCCAATAGAACCCAATAGAACCCAATGGGACCCAATAGAACCCAATAGAACCCAATGGAACCCAATGGGACCCAATGGAACCCAATAGAACCCAATGGGACCCAATAGAACCCAATGGGACCCAATAGAACCCAATAGAACCCAATGGGATCCAATAGAACCCAATAGAACCCAATGGGACCCAATGGAACCCAATGGGACCCAATAGAACCCAATGGAACCCAATGGGACCCAATAGAACCCAATAGAACCCAATGGGACCCAATAGGACCCAATGGAACCCAATAGAACCCAATGGAACCCAATAGAACCCAATGAGACCCAATAGAACCCAATAGAACCCAATGGGGACCCAATGGAACCCAGTAGAACCCAATGGGACCCAATAGAACCCAATGGGACCCAATGGAACCCAATGGGACCCAATAGAACCCAATGGAACCCAATAGAACCCAATGGGACCCAATGGAACCCAATGGGACCCAATGGGACCCAATGGAACCCAATGGGACCCAATAGAACCCAATGGGACCCAATGGAACCCAATGGCACCCAATGGAACCCAATGGCACCCAATGGGACCCAATGGAACCCAATGGAACCCAATATAACCCAATGGGACCCAATAGAACCCAATGGGACCTAATAGAACCCAATGGGACCCAATGGAATCC
Organism: Coturnix japonica; assembly: GCF_054131305.1. Lineage (NCBI taxonomy): Eukaryota > Metazoa > Chordata > Aves > Galliformes > Phasianidae > Coturnix > Coturnix japonica. Next base: position 261,106 of record NW_028189000.1, on the reverse strand, counting down.
AATGGGACCCAATAGAACCCAATGGAACCCAATAGAACCCAATAGAACCCAATAGAACCCAATGGGACCCAATAGAACCCAATGGAACCCAATGGGACCCAATAGAACCCAATGGGACCCAATGGCACCCAATGGGACCCAATAGAACCCAATAGAACCCAATGGGACCCAATGGAACCCAATGGGACCCAGTAGAACCCAATGGAACCCAATGGGACCCAATAGAAACCAATAGAACCCAATGGGACCCAATAGGACCCAATGGAACCCAATAGAACCCAATGGAACCCAATAGAACCCAATGAGACCCAATAGAACCCAATAGAACCCAATGGGGACCCAATGGAACCCAGTAGAACCCAATGGGACCCAATGGAACCCAATGGAACCCAATGGGACCCAATGGCACCCAATGGGACCCAATAGAACCCAATAGAACCCAATGGGACCCAATGGAACCCAATGGGACCCAGTAGAACCCAATGGAACCCAATGGGACCCAATAGAACCCAATAGAACCCAATGGGACCCAATAGGACCCAATGGAACCCAATAGAACCCAATGGAACCCAATAGAACCCAATGAGACCCAATAGAACCCAATAGAACCCAATGGGGACCCAATGGAACCCAGTAGAACCCAATGGGACCCAATAGAACCCAATGGGACCCAATGGAACCCAATGGGACCCAATAGAACCCAATGGAACCCAATAGAACCCAATGGGACCCAATGGAACCCAATGGGACCCAATGGGACCCAATGGAACCCAATGGGACCCAATAGAACCCAATGGGACCCAATGGAACCCAATGGCACCCAATGGAACCCAATGGCACCCAATGGGACCCAATGGGACCCAATGGAACCCAATAGAACCCAATAGAACCCAATGGGACCTAATAGAACCCAGTGGGATCCAATGGAATCCAATGGGACCCAATAGAACCCAATGGAACCCAATAGAACCCAATAGAACCCAATAGAACCCAATGGGACCCAATAGAACCCAATGGAACCCAATGGGACCCAATAGAACCCAATGGGACCCAATGGAACCCAATGGGACCCAATGGAACCCAATGGGACCCAATGGGACCCAATAGGACCCAATAGAACCCAATGGAACCCAATGGGACCCAATAGAACCCAATGGAACCCAATAGGACCCAATGGGACCCAATAGAACCCAATGGGACCCAATAGAACCCAATGGAACCCAATGGAACCCAATGGGACCCAATAGAACCCAATAGGACCCAATGGAACCCATTGGTTGCTCTATGCCACCCTTGATTCCCATTGGCCATCTCCATATCACCCTTGATTCCCATTGGCTGTCTGTAAATCACCCTTGTTTCCCATTGGCTGTCTCCACATCCCTCTCGTCTCCCATTGGTAGATGTCCAGCTCCCCGCTGTCGAAGAAGCGCCGCGTGTCCGGGTCAGAACCGAACCTCAGTGTCACCAACGTCCCCAACAGCGACAGCCCCGCCAACGTGAGTGGGACCTATTGTTATCTATTGTTATCTATTGTTAGCTATTGTTATCTGTTGTTATCTATTGTTAGCTATTGTTAGCTATTGTCCCCCCCCATTGACACCCATTGACACCCATTGTCTCGCATTGTCACCCATTGTCCCCATTGTCACCCATTGATACCCATTGTCCCCCATTGTCACCCATTGTCACCCATTGTCACCCATTGTCACCCATTGACACCCATTGTCACCCATTGTCTCCCATTGTCCCCCATTGACACCCATTGTCACCCATTGACACCCATTGTCCCCCATTGACACCCATTGTCACCCATTGTCCCCTATTGTCACCCATTGTCACCCATTGACACCCATTGTCCCCTATTGTCACCCATTGTCACCCATTGACACCCATTGTCACCCATTGACACCCATTGTCCCCCATTGACACCCATTGTCACCCATTGACACCCATTGTCACCCATTGTCACCCATTGACACCTATTGTCACCCATTGACACCCATTGTCCCCCATTGTCACCCATTGTCCCCCATTGTCCCCATTGACACCCATTGACACCCATTGTCACCCATTGTCCCCCACTGTCCCCCATTGACACCCATTGTCACCCATTGTCACCCATTGTCACCCATTGTCACCCATTGTCCCCATTGACACCCATTGTCCCCCATTGTCCCCCATTGACACCCATTGTCACCCATTGTCCCCCATTGTCACCCATTGTCCCCCATTGACACCCATTGTCCCCATTGTCACCCATTGTCCCCATTGTCCCCCATTGACACCCATTGTCCCCCATTGTCCCCCATTGACACCCATTGTCCCCATTGTCACCCATTGTCCCCATTGACACCCATTGACACCCATTGTCCCCCATTGTCCCCATTGACACCCATTGACACCCATTGTCCCCCATTGACACCCATTGTCCCCCACTGTCACCCATTGTCCCCCATTGACACCCATTGTCCCCCATTGTCCCCATTGACCCCCATTGTCACCCATTGTCACCCATTGTCCCCCATTGTCCCCCATTGTCACCCATTGTCCCCCATTGTCCCCCATTGACACCCATTGTCACCCATTGTCCCCCATTGTCCCCCATTGTCCCCCATTGTCCCCCATTGACCCCCATTGTCCCCCATTGTCACCCATTGTCCCCCATTGACACCCATTGTCACCCATTGTCCCCCATTGTCCCCCATTGTCACCCATTGTCCCCCATTGTCCCCCATTGACACCCATTGTCACCCATTGTCCCCCATTGTCCCCCATTGTCCCCCATTGTCACCCATTGTCCCCCATTGTCCCCCATTGACCCCCATTGTCACCCATTGTCACCCATTGTCCCCCATTGACACCCATTGTCACCCATTGTCCCCCATTGTCCCCCATTGTCCCCCATTGTCACCCATTGTCCCCCATTGTCCCCCATTGTCCCCCCTTGTGTCCCGTTGTCACCCATTGTCCCCCATTGTCACCCATTGTCCCCCATTGTCTCCCATTGTCACCCATTGTCACCCATTGTCACCCATTGTCCCCCATTGTCCCCCATTGACACCCATTGTCACCCATTGTCACCCATTGTCACCCATTGTCACCCATTGACACCCATTGACCCCTATTGTCACCCATTGTCCCCCATTGACACCCATTGACACCCATTGTCCCCCATTGTCCCCCATTGACACCCATTGTCCCCCATTGACACCCATTGTCCCCCATTGACACCCATTGTCACCCACTGTCACTCATTGACACCCATTGACACCCATTGTCCCCTATTGTCACCCATTGTCACCCATTGTCTCCCATTGTCCCCTATTGTCTCCCATTGTCACACATTGATGCCCATTGATCCCCATTGATCCCCATTGATCCCCCTTGATCTCCATTGATCTCCATTGATCCCCATTGATCCCCATTGACCCCCATTGATCCCATTGATTCCCATTGATCCCCATTGATCCCCATTGATCCCCATTGATGCCCATTGATTCCCATTGATCCCCATTGATGCCCATTGATCCCCATTGATCCCCATTGATGCCCATTGATCCCCATTGATCTCCATTGATCCCCATTGATCCCCATTGATCCCCATTGATGCCCATTGATCCCCATTGATCCCCATTGATCCCCATTGACCCCCTTTGATTCCCACTGATGCCCATTGACCCCAATGTCCACATTGACCCCATTGCTCTCATTGATCCCCTTTGATTCCCATTGATCTCTATTGATCCCCATTGACGCCATTGACCCCAATGTCCCCATTGACCCCATTGACCCCCATTGTCCCCCATTGACCCCCATTGATCCCCATTGATCCCTATTGACCCCATTGACCCCAATGTCCCCATTGACCCCATTGCTCTCATTGACCCCCATTGACCCCAATGTCCCCATTGACCCCATTGATCCCATTGACACCCATTGACACCCATTGACACCCATTGTCACCCATTGATCCCCATTGACCCCCATTGACCCCCATTGACCCCCATTGATCTCCATTGATCCCCATTGATCCCATTGATTCCCATTGATTTCCATTGATTCCCATTGATCCCATTGATCTCCATTGATCCCCATTGACCCCCATTGATCTCCATTGATCCCCATTGATCCCCATTGATCCCCATTGACCCCATTGATCCCCATTGATGCCCATTGATTCCCATTGACCCTATTGATCCCATTGACCCCAATGTCCCCATTGACCCCATTGACCCCATTGACCCCCATTGATCTCCATTGATCCCCATTGATCTCCATTGATCCCCATTGATCCCCATTGACCCCCATTGATCCCATTGACCCCCATTGACCCCCATTGATCTCCATTGATCCCCATTGATCTCCATTGATCCCCATTGATGCCCATTGATTCCCATTGATGCCCATTGATCCCCATTGATGCCCATTGATCTCCATTGATCCCCATTGACCCCCATTGATGCCCATTGACCCCCATTGATCCCTATTGACCCCATTGACCCCAATGTTCCCATTGACCCCATTGATTCTCATTGACCCCATTGACCCCATTGACCTCAATGTCCCCATTGACCCCATTGCTCCCATTGACCCCATTGACCCCAATGTCCCCATTGACCCCATTGATCCCATTGTCCCCCATTGACACCCATTGTCACCCATTGATCCCCGTTGATCCCTATTGACCCCATTGACCTCAATGTCCCCATTGACCCCATTGCTCCCACTGACCCCCATTGATCTCCATTGATCCCCATTGATCCCTATTGACCCCAATGTCCCCATTGACCCCATTGCTCTCATTGACCCCCATTGACCCCAATGTCCCCATTGACCCCATTGACCCCATTGACCCCATTGCTCTCATTGACCCCCATTGATCCCCATTGACCCCATTGATCCCCATTGATGCCCATTGATTCCCATTGACCCTATTGATCCCATTGACCCCAATGTCCCCATTGATCCCATTGACCCCAATGTCCCCATTGACCCCATTGACCCCAATGTCCCCATTGACCCCAATGTCCCCATTGACCCCATTGACCCCATAACTCCAAACGTTGGGCTCTGACCCTAAATGGCTGCTGACCCTACAGGGAATGGCGAAGAACGGCGGCGAAGCGGAGATCGATGAGGGGCTGTACTCGAGGCAGCTGTGAGTGTGGGCTCTTATGGGGTCTTATGGGGTTTTATGGGGTTTTTATGGGGTCTTATGGGGTTCTATGGGGTTTTATGGGGTCTTACGTGGTTTTATGGGGTCTTATGGGGCCTTATGGGGTTTTTATAGGGTCTTACGGGTTTTTATGGGGTTTTATGGGGTTTTATGGGGTCTTATGGGGCCTTATGGGGTTTTTATGGGGTCTTATGGGGCCTTATGGGGCCTTATGGGGTTTTTATGGGATCTTATGGGGTTCTATGGTGTTTTTATGGGGTCTAATGGGTTTTTATGGGGTCTTATGGGGTTCTATGGGGTTTTTGTGGGCTCTTATGGGTTTTTATGGGGTCTTATGGGGCCTTATGGGGTCTTATGGGTCTTATGTGGTTTTCATGGGGTCTTATGGGTTTTCATGGGGTCTTATGGGTTTTTATGGGGTCTTATGGGTTTTTATGGGGTCTTATGGGGTTCTTTGGGGTTTTTATGGGGTCTTATGGGTTTTTATGGGGTCTTATGGGGTTTTAAGGGGTCTAGTGGGGTCTTATAAGGTTTTATGGGGTCTTATGGGGTTTTGGGGGGCTTGGGGAGTCTTATGGGGTCCTGTGGGGTTTTGTGGGGTTTTATGTGGGCTTATGAGGATTTATGGGGTCTTATGGGGTATTTATGGGGTTTTTATGGGGTCTTACGGGCTTTTAAAGGGTCTAGTGGGGTCTTATTAGGTTTTATCGGGTCTTATGGGATCTTATGGTGTCTTATGGGGTTTTATGGGGTTTTGGGTGGTTTTATGGGGTCTTATGGGGTTTTGGGGGTCTTGGGGGGTCTTATGGGGTCTTACGGGGTTTTGTGGGGTTTTATGTGGTCTTATGAGGATTTATGGGGTCTTAAGGGTATTTATGCGGTTTTTATGAGGTCTTATGGGTTTTTATGGGGTCTTATGGGTTTTTATGGGGTCTTATGGGGTTCTATGGGGTTTTTATGGGGTCTTACGGGGTCTTACGGGGTTTTTATGGGGTCTTATGGGTTTTTTTGGGTTCTTACGGGGTCTTATGGGGTTTTTATGGGGTCTTATGGGGGTTTTATAGGGTCTTACCCTCTACTAACCCCCCCTTAATGACCTAATTAACACCATTAATTACCCCCCCTGTTCATGGCTGGGCTTTAACCCTCTCCCCCCCTGGTTAACGATCTAATTAACGCTAATTAACGTTAATTACCCCCCAGGTACATGCTGGGCCTTAACCCTCTTTCTCCTCTACTAACCCCGCCCTTAATGGCCTAATTAACACCATTAATTACCCCTAATGAACATGGTTGGGCCTTAACCCTTTCCTGACCCCCTCTCCCCCCTCGTTAACGATCTAATTAACGCTAATTAACGTTAATTAACCCCTAGGTACATGCTGGGCCTTAACCCTCTTTCTCCTCTACTAACCCCCCCCCTTAATGACCTAATTAACACCATTAATTACCCCTAATGAACATGGCTGGGCCTTAACCCTCTACCCCCTGGTTAACGATCTAATTAACGCTAATTAACGTTAATTACCCCCTAGGTACATGCTGGGCCTTAACCCTCTTTCTCCTCTACTAACCTCCCCCTTAATGACCTAATTAACACCATTAATTACCCCCCAGGTACATGGCTGGGCCTTAACCCTCTCCCCCCCTCATTAATGATCTAATTAACGCTAATTAACGTTAATTACCCCCTAGGTACATGCTGGGCCTTAACCCTCTTTCTTCTCTACTAACCCCTCCCTTAATGACCTAATTAACACCATTAATTACCCCTAATGAACATGCTGGGCCTTAACCCTTTCCTGACCCCCTCTACCCCCTCGTTAACGAGCTAATTAACACTAATTAACGCCAATTAACGTTAATTAACCCCTAGGTACCTGCTGGGCCTTAACCCTCTTTCTCCTCTACTAACCCCCCCTTAATGACCTAATTAACACTATTAATTACCCCTAATGAACATGGCTGGGCCTTAACCCTCTCCCCCCCTGGTTAACGATCTAATTAACGCTAATTAACGTTAATTACCCCCTAGGTACATGCTGGGCCTTAACCCTCTTTCTCCTCTTCTAACTCCCCCTTAATGACCTAATTAACACCATTAATTACCCCCCCAGGTACATGGCTGGGCCTTAACCCTTTCCTGACCCCCTCTACCCCCTCGTTAATGAGCTAATTAACACTAATTAACGCCAATTAACGTTAATTACCTCTTAGGTACCTGCTGGGCCTTAACCCTCTTTCTCCTCTACTAACCCCCCCTTAATGACCTAATTAACACCATTAATTACCCCTAATGAACATGGCTGGGCCTTAACCCTTTCCTGACCTCCTCTACCCCCTGGTTAACGATCTAATTAACTCTAATTAACGTTAATTAACCCCTAGGTACATGCTGGGCCTTAACCCTCTTTCTCCTCTTCTAACCCCCCCCTTAATGACCTAATTAACACCATTAATTACCCCCCAGGTACATGGCTGGGCCTTAACCCTTTCCTGACCCCCTCTACCCCCTCATTAACGAGCTAATTAATACTAATTAACGCTAATTAACATTAATTAACCCCTAGGTACATGCTGGGCCTTAACCCTCTTTCTCCTCTACTAACCCCCCCCTTAATGACCTAATTAACACCATTAATTACCCCTAATGAACATGCTGGGCCTTAACCCTTTCCTGACCCCCTCTACCCCCTCGTTAATGAGCTAATTAACACTAATTAACGCCAATTAACGTTAATTACCTCCTAGGTACCTGCTGGGCCTTAACCCTCTTTCTCCTCTACTAACCTCCCCCTTAATGACCTAATTAATTACCCCTAATGAACATGCTGGGCCTTAACTCTTTCCTGACCCCCTCTACCCCCTGGTTAACGATGTAATTAACGCTAATTAACGTTAATTACCCCCCAGGTACGTGCTGGGCCACGAGGCCATGAAGCGGATGCAGACGTCCAACGTGTTGGTGTCGGGGCTGCGGGGGCTGGGGGTGGAGGTGGCCAAGAACCTGGTGCTGGGGGGGGTCAAATCCGTCACCCTACACGACCCCCAGCCTGCGACGTGGGCTGATCTGTCATCACAGGTGGGTTAATTAGCGTTAATTAGTGTTAATTAGTCCTTAATTAGGGTTAATAGGGCCTGGGAGGGGGATATGGGGCCATTTGGGGGGGGTATGGAGCCCTGGGGGGGGTCAAATCCGTCACCCTACACGACCCCCAGCCTGCAACGTGGGCTGATCTGTCATCACAGGTGGGTTAATTAGCGTTAATTAGTGTTAATTAGGTGTTAATTGGGTCCTAATGAACAATGGGGGTCTATATGGGGCCATATGGGGGGGTTTATGGGGTCCTGGGGGGGGTTAAATCCGTCACCCTACACGACCCCCAGCCCGCGACCTGGGCCGACCTGTCATCACATGTGGGTTAATTAGCGTTAATTAGTGTTAATTAGTGATTAATTAGAGTTAATGGGGACTGAGAGTTGTTATAGAGGGGGGTATTGGGCCTTGGGGGGGGTTTATGGGGTCAAATCCGTCACCCTACACGACCCCCAGCCCGCAACGTGGGCTGATCTGTCATCACAGGTGGGTTAATTAGTGTTAATTAGTCATTAACGAGGTGCTAATTAGGGCTAATGAACTCCCTATGGGGGATATGGGGCCATTTGGGGGGGGTTTATGGGGTCATTAGGGGGGTTTATGGGGTCCAATCAGTCACCCTACACGACCCCCAGCCCTCGACGTGGGCCGACCTGTCATCACAGGTGGGTTAATTAGCGTTAATTAGTGTTAATTAGCTATTAATGAGGGTTAATAGGGCCTGGGATGGGGATATGGGGCCATTTGGGGGGGGTATGGAGACCTGGGGAGGGTCAAATCCGTCACCCTACACGACCCCCAGCCTGCAACATGGGCCGACCTGTCATCACAGGTGGGTTAATTAGCGTTAATTAGTGTTAATTAGGTGTTAATTAGTCCTTAATTAGGGTTAATAGGGCCTGGGAGGGGGATATGGGGCCATATGGGGGTGGTATGGAGACCTGGGGGGGGTCAAATCCGTCACCCTACACGACCCCCAGCCTGCAACGTGGGCTGATCTGTCATCACAGGTGGGTTAATTAGCGTTAATTAGTGTTAATTAGGGTTAATGAGCTCCATATGGGGGATAAGGGGCCATATGGGGGTGGTATGGAGACCTGGGGGGGGTCAAATCCGTCACCCTACACGACCCCCAGCCTGCAACGTGGGCCGACCTGTCATCACAGGTGGGTTAATTAGCGTTAATTAGTGTTAATTAGGTGTTAATTAGGGCTAATGAGCTCCTTATGGGGGATATGGGGCCATATGGGGGGGTATATGGGTTCCTGGGGGGGGTCAAATCCGTCACCCTACACGACCCCCAGCCCGCAACGTGGGCTGATCTGTCATCACAGGTGGGTTAATTAGTGTTAATTAGTGTTAATTAGCCGTTAATTAGCTGTTAATTTGGGTTAATAGGGTTTGGGGGGGGGATATGGGGCCATATGGGGGTGGTATGGAGACCTGGGGGGGGTCAAATCCGTCACCCTACACGACCCCCAGCCCGCGACATGGGCCGACCTGTCGTCACAGGTGGGTTAATTAGCGTTAATTAGGGTTAATTAGCTGTTAATTAGGGTTAATAGGGCCTTTGGGGGAGTTTATGGGGTTATTAGGGGGGTTTATGGGGTCCAATCCGTCACCCTACACGACCCCCAGCCCGCGACGTGGGCCGACCTGTCATTACAGGTGGGTTAATTAGCGTTAACTAGTGTTAATTAGTGATTAATTAGTCATTAATTAGGGTTAATAGGCCCTTTGGGGGGGGTGTTTATGGGGTCATTAGGGGGGTTTATGGGGTCAAATCCGTCCCAGCCCGCGACATGGGCCGACCTGTCATCACAGGTGGGTTAATTAGCGTTAACTAGTGTTAATTAGTGTTAATTAGTCATTAATTAGGGTTAATAGGGCCTGGGAGGGGAGATATGGGGCCATTTGGGGGGGGTATGGGCCTCATTTAATGGGATTTTGGGTCCATTTTATGGGATTTTGGGTCCATTTTATGGGATTTTGGGTCCCTTTTATGGGATTTTGGGTCCATTTTATGGGATTTTGGGTCTATTTAATGGGATTTTGGGTCCATTCAATGGGATTTATGGGCTCATTTTGTTGGATTTTGGGTCCATTTTATGGGATTTTGGGTCCATTTTATGGGATTTTGGGTCCATTTAATGGGATTTTGGGTCCCTTTTATGGGATTTTGGGTCTGTTTTATGGGATTTTGGGTCCATTTTATGGGATTTTGGGTCCACTTAATGGGATTTTGGGTCCCTTTTATGGGATTTTGGGTCCATTTTATGGGATTTTGGGCTCATTTTATGGGATTTTGGGTCCATTTTATGGGATTTTGGGTCCATTTAATGGGATTTTGGGTCCATTTAATGGGATTTTGGGTCCATTTTATGGGATTTTGGGCTCATTTTATGGGATTTTGGGTCCATTTTATGGGATTTTGGGTCCATTTTATGGGATTTTGGGTCCATTTAATGGGATTTTTGGTCCCTTTTATGGGATTTTGGGTCCCTTTTATGGGATTTTTGGTCTCATTTTATGGGATTTTGGGTCCATTTTATGGGATTATGGGCTCACTTAATGGGATTGTGGGTCCATTTTGGGTCCATTTGGGTCCATTTTAGGTCCATTTTGGGTCCATTTAGGTCCATTTTGGGTCCATTTTGGGTCCATTTTAGGTCCATTTTAGGTCCATTTTGGTCCCATTTTAGGTCCATTTTGGGTCCATTTTAGGTCCATTTTAGGTCCATTTTGGGTCCATTTTAGGTCCATTTTAGGTCCATTTGGGTCCATTTTGGGCCCATTTGGGTCCATTTGGGTCCATTTGGGTCCATTTAGGTCCATTTTGGGTCCATTTGGGTCCATTTTAGGTCCATTTTAGGTCCATTTAGGTCCATTTGGGTCCATTTAGGTCCATTTAGGCCCATTTTGGGTCCATTTTAGCTCCATTTGGGTCCATTTTAGGCCCATTTTAGGTCCATTTGGGTCCATTTGGGTCCATTTTAGGTCCATTTTGGGCCCATTTTAGGTCCATTTGGGTCCATTTTTGGTCTATTTTAGGCCCATTTAGGTCCATTTGGGTCCATTTAGGTCCATTTGGGTCCATTTCGGTCCATTTTGGTCCCATTTTAGGTCCATTTTGCGTCCATTTTGGGTCCATTTGGGTCCATTTTGGTCCATTTTAGGTCCATTTGGGCCCATTTTAGCTCCATTTTGGGTCCATTTAGGCCCATTTTAGGTCCATTTTAGCTCCATTTTGGGCCCATTTGGGTCCATTTGGGTCCATTTAGGCCCATTTTGGGTCCATTTTGGGTCCATTTGGGTCCATTTTGGTCCCATTTTAGGTCCATTTTAGGTCCATTTGGGTTCATTTGGGTCCATTTAGGTCCATTTTGGGTCCATTTGGGTCCATTTTAGGTCCATTTTAGGTCCATTTAGGTCCATTTGGGTCCATTTAGGTCCATTTAGGCCCATTTTGGGTCCATTTTAGCTCCATTTGGGTCCATTTTAGGCCCATTTTAGGTCCATTTGGGTCCATTTGGGTCCATTTTAGGTCCATTTTGGGCCCATTTTAGGTCCATTTGGGTCCATTTTTGGTCTATTTTAGGCCCATTTAGGTCCATTTGGGTCCATTTAGGTCCATTTGGGTCCATTTCGGTCCATTTTGGTCCCATTTTAGGTCCATTTTGCGTCCATTTTGGGTCCATTTGGGTCCATTTTGGGTCCATTTGGGTCCATTTTGGTCCATTTTAGGTCCATTTGGGCCCATTTTAGCTCCATTTTGGGTCCATTTAGGCCCATTTTAGGTCCATTTTAGCTCCATTTTGGGCCCATTTGGGTCCATTTGGGTCCATTTAGGCCCATTTTGGGTCCATTTTGGGTCCATTTGGGTCCATTTTGGTCCCATTTTAGGTCCATTTTAGGTCCATTTGGGTTCATTTGGGTCCATTTTAGGCCCATTTTAGGTCCATTTGGGTCCATTTTAGGTCCATTTTAGGTCCATTTGGGTCCATTTGGGTCCATTTAGGTCCATTTAGGCCCATTTAGGCCCATTTTGGGTCCATTTTAGGTCCATTTGGGTCCATTTTGGTCCCATTTGGGTCCATTTAGCTCCATTTTGGTCCCATTTTGGGTCCATTTAGGCCCATTTTAGGTCCATTTGGGTCCATTTGGGTCCATTTTGGGTCCATTTGGGTCCATTTAGGCCCATTTTAGCTCCATTTGGGTCCATTTTAGGCCCATTTGGGTCCATTTTAGCTCCATTTTGGGTCCATTTTGTGGGATTTTGGTGCATTTCCCCCCTTTCCCATTCAGTTCTATTTACGTGAGGCCGATGTGGGTCAGAACCGGGCCGAGGCGACGCTGCCCCGATTGGCCGAACTCAACGCGTACGTGGGGGTCAGCAGCAGCCGGGAGCCGCTCAGCGAGGAGCTGCTGCAGCCCTTCCAGGTACCCCATGGCTGCCCCATAGCTGCCCCATAGCTGCCCCATAGCTGCCCCATAGCCGCCCCATAGCTGCCCCATAGCTGCCCCGTAGCTACCCCATAGATGCCCCATAGATGCCCCTTAGAGTCCCCATAGAGACCCCATAGCTGCCCCATAGATGCCCCTTAGAGACCCCATGGCTGCCCCATAGCTGCCCCATAGAGACCCCATAGCTGCCTCATAGCCGCCCCGTAGCTGCCCAATACATGCCCCTTAGAGACCCCATAGCTGCCCCATAGAGACCCCATAGATGCCCCATAGCCGCCCCATAGCTGCCCCATAGCTGCCCCATAGATGCCCCTTAGAGACCCCATAGATGCCTCATAGCACGCGTGGGGGTCAGCAGCAGCCGGGAGCCGCTCAGCAAAGAGCTGCTGCAGCCCTTCCAGGTACCCCATGGCTGCCCCATAGCCGCCCCATAGCTGCCCCATAGCTGCCCCATAGATGCCCCATAGATGCCCCATAGATGCCCCTTAGAGTCCCCATAGAGACCCCATAGCTGCCCCATAGCTGCCCCTTAGAGACCCCATGGCTGCCCCATAGCTGCCCCATAGCTACCCCATAGATGCCCCATAGCTGCCCCATAGATGCCTCATAGAGACCCCATAGAGACCCTATTAATACCCCATTGGTGCCCCATAGCTGCCCCATAGAGACCCCATAGATGCCCCATAGCTGCCCCATAACCGCCCCATAGCTGCCCCATAGAGACCCCATAGATGCCTCGTAGAGACCCCATAGAGACCCTATTAATACCCCATTGGTGCCCCATAGCTGCCCCATAGAGACCCCATAGCTGCCCCATAGAGACCCCATAGCTGTCCCATAGCTGCCCCATAGCTGCCCCATAGCTGCCCCATAGATGCCCCATAGATGCCCCTTAGAGTCCCCATAGAGACCCCATAGCTGCCCCATAGCTGCCCCTTAGAGACCCCATGGCTGCCCCATAGCTGCCCCATAGCTGCCCCTTAGAGACCCCATAGCCGCCCCATAGCTGCCCCATAGCTGCCCCATAGCCGCCCTATAGCTGCCCCATAGCTGCCCCATAGCTGCCCCATAGAGACCCCATAGCTGCCTCATAGCCGCCCCGTAGCTGCCCAATAGATGCCCCATAGAGACCCCATAGCTGCCCCATAGAGACCCCATAGCTGCCCCATAGCTGCCCCTTAGAGACCCCATGGCTGCCCCATAGCTACCCCATAGCTGCCCCATAGAAACCCCATAGCTGCCTCATAGCTGCCCCATAGCTACCCCATAGAGACCCCGTAGAGACCCTATTAATACCCCATAGCTGCTCCTTAGAGACCCCATAGATGCCTCATAGCTGCCCCATAGGGAGCCTATTAATACCCCATAGCTGCGCCATAGAGACTCCATAGCCGCCCCATAGAGACCCTATTAATACCCCATAGCTGCCCCATAGAGACCCCATAGCCGTCCCGTAGATACCCCATAGCCGTCCCGTAGATACCCCATAGCCGCCCCATAGAGACCCCATTGCTGCCCCATAGATGCCTCGTGGATACCCCATAGAGACCCCATAGCTGCCCCATAGCTGCCCCATAGGTACCCCATAGAGACCCCATTGATGCCCCATAGACACCCCATAGAGACCCCATAGAGAACCTATAGAAACCCCATAGGCACCCCATGGCTGCCCCATAGCTGACCCCATACCCTATTAATTACCGCACTAATTACCACTAATTAATTGCCATTAATTAACTCCAGGTGGACATTCTGACCCCCAACCTCACCCCCTGCCCCTATAGCTGACCCCAAACCCTATTAATGACCATTGTGATCCCATAACTGACCCTATACCCTATGAATGAAGGTACTAATTAATGCTAATTAATGAGTGTTAATTAATTGCAGGTGGTGGTTCTGACCAACTCCCCCCTGGAGGAGCAGTTGTGGGTCGGGGATTTCTGCCATCGCCGCGGGATCCAGTTGGTGGTGGCTGATACCAGGGGACTGTTCGGGTCTGTGCACACCCCATAGCTGCCCCATAGCTGCCCCATAGCTGCCCTATAGATACCCCATAGATACCCCATAGACACCCCATAGCTGACCTATGGCTGCCCCATAGACACCCCATAGAGACCCCATAGCTGCCCTATAGATACCCCATAGCTGCCCCATAGCTGCCCCATAGCTGCCCCTTAGACACCCCATAGCTGCCCCATAGCTGCCCCATAGAGACCCCATAGCTGCCCCATAGCTGCCCTATGGATACCCCATAGCTGCCCTATAGATACCCCATAGCTGCCCCATAGCTGCCCCATAGCTGCCCCGTAGATACCCCATAGAGACCCCATAGCTGCCCCATAGCTGCCCTATAGATACCCCATAGATACCCCATAGCTGCCCCATAGCTGCCCCATAGCTGCCCCATAGCTGCCCTATAGATACCCCATAGCTGCCCCATAGACACCCCATAGCTGCCCTATAGATACCCCATAGCTGCCCCATAGCTGCCCCATAGCTGCCCCATAGGGACCCCATAGCTGCCCCATAGCTGCCCTATAGATACCCCATAGCTGCCCCATAGCTGCCCTATAGATACCCCATAGCTGCCCCATAGCTGCCCCATAGCTGCCCCATAGCTGCCCTATAGATACCCCATAGCTGCCCCATAGCTGCCCTATAGATACCCCATAGCTGCCCCATAGCTGCCCCATAGGGACCCCATAGCTGCCCCATAGCTGCCCCATAGCTGCCCCATAGAGACCCCATAGCTGCCCCATAGCTGCCCTATAGATACCCCATAGCTGCCCCATAGCTGCCCTATAGATACCCCATAGCTGCCCCATAGCTGCCCTATAGATACCCCATAGCTGCCCCATAGACACCCCATAGAGACCCCATAGCTGCCCCATAGACACCCCATAGAGACCCCATAGCTGCCCCATAGACACCCCATAGAGACCCCATAGCTGCCCCATAGAGACCCCATAGCTGCCCCATAGCTGCCCTATAGATACCCCATAGATACCCTATAGCTGCCCCATAGACACCCCATAGCTGCCCCATAGCTGCCCCATAGACACCCCATAGAGACCCCATAGCTGCCCCATAGCTGCCCCATAGACACCCCATAGATACCCCATAGTTGCCCCATAGGGACCCCATAGATACCCCATAGCTGCCCCATAGACACCCCATAGGGACCCCATAGGGACCCCATAGACCCCCCATAGACACCCCAAAGAGACCCCATAGATAACCTATAAATACCCCATAGGCACCCCATGGATACCCCATAAACACCCTGTAGACACCCCATAGCTGCCCCATAGACACCCATAGATCCCTCTATCCCCTATAAATCCCCTATAAATCCCCTATAAATCCCCTATAAATCCCCTATAAATCCCCTATATCCTCTATAAATCCCCTATAAATCCCCTATATCCCCTATAAATCCCCTCTATCCCCTATAAATCCCCTCTATCCCCTATAAATCCCCTATATCCCCTATAAATCCCCTATAAATCCCCTATATCCTCTATAGGACCCCATATATTCCCTATAAATCCCCTATATCCCCTATTGGACCCCCCTCTATCCCCTATAAATCCCCTATATCCCCTATAAATCCCCTGTATCCCCTATATCCCCTATAGGACCCCCTATATCCCCTCTAGGATCTCCTATATCCCCTATAATTCCCCTATATCCCCTATAAACCCCCTATATCCCCTATAAACCCCCTATATCCCCTATAAATCCCCTCTATCCCCTATAAATCCTCTATATCCCCTATAGGACCCCCCTATATCCCCTATAAATCCCCTCTATCCCCTATAAATCCCCTATATCCCCTATAAATCCCCTATATCCCCTATAAATCATCTATATCCCCTATAAATCCCCTATATCCCCTATAGGACCCCCATATATCCCCTATAAACCCCCTATATCCCCTATAGGACCCCCATATATCCCCTATAAACCCCCTATATCCCCTATAGGACCCCCATATATCCCCTATAAACCCCCTATATCCCCTATAAATCCCCTATAAATCCCCTCTATCCCCTATAAATCTCCTCTATCCCCTATAAATCCCCTATATCCCCTATAAATCCCCTATATCCCCTATAGGATCCCCTATATCCCCTATAAATCCCCTATATCCCCTATAGGACCCCCCTATATCCCCTATAAATCCCCTATATCCCCTATAACCCCCCCAAATCCCCTATAGGACCCCCTAAATCCCCTATAGGACTCCCATATCCCCTATAAATCCCCTATATCCCCTATAAATCCCCTATATCCACTATATCCCCTATAGGGCCCCCTATATCCCCTATAGGATCCCCTATATCCCCTATAAATCCCCTATATCCCCTATATCCCCTATAAATCCCCTATATCCCCTATAAACCCCCTATATCCCCTATAAATCCCCTATATCCCCTATAGGATCCCCTATATCCCCTATAAATCCCCTCTGTCCCCTATAAATCCCCTATATCCCCTATAGGACCCCCCTATATCCCCTATAAATCCCCTATATCCCCTATAGGATCCCCTATATCCCCTATAAATCCCCTATAAATCCCCTATAAATCCCCTCTATCCCCTATAAACCCCCTATATCCCCTATAGGATCCCCTATATCCCCTATAGGATCCCCTATATCCCCTATAAATCCCCTATATCCCCTATAGGATCCCCCTATACCCCCTATAAATCCCCTATATCCCCTATAGGATCCCCCTATATCCCCTATAAATCCCCTATATCCCCTATAAATCCTCTCTATCCCCTATAAATCCCCTCTATCCCCTATAAATCCCCTATAGGACCCCCTATATCCCCTATAAATCCCCTATTTCCCCTATAAATCCCCTATATCCCCTATAGGACCCCCCTATATCCTCTATAGGACTCCCCTCTATCCCCTATAAATCCCCTATATCCCCTATAAATCCCCTCTATCCCCTATAAATCCCCTATATCCCCTATAGGATCCCCCTATATCCCCTATAGGATCCCCTATATCCCCTATAAATCCCCTATATCCCCTATAGGATCCCCCTATATCCCCTATAGGATCCCCTATATCCCTTATAAATCCCCTATATCCCCTATAGGATCCCCTATATCCCCTATAGGACTCCCATATCCCCTATAAATCCCCTCTATCCCCTATAAATCCCCTATATCCCCTATAGGACCCCCCTATATCCCCTATAAATCCCCTATATCCCCTATAAATCCCCTATATCCCCTATAGGATCCCCTATATCCCCTATAAATCCCCTATAAATCCCCTATATCCCCTATAAATCCCCTATATCCCCTATAGGATCCCCCTATATCCCCTATAGGATCCCCTATATCCCCTATAAATCCCCTATATCCCCTATATCCCCTATAGGATCCCCTATATCCCCTATAAATCCCCTATATCCCCTATATCCCCCCATAGGCAGCTGTTCTGTGACTTTGGGGACGACCTGGTGGTGACCGACCCCAATGGGGAGCAGCCACTGAGCGCCATGGTGTCCATGGTCACCAAGGTAACATATGGGGGCCCTATAGGGGATATGGGGGCCCTATAGGGGATATGGGGGGGATATGGGGGTCATATAGGGGATATGGGGGCCCTATAGGGGATATGGGGGGGATATGGGGGTCCTATAGGGGATATGGGGGGGATATGGGGGTCCTATAGGGTAAAGTGGGGGTCCTATAGGGGATATGGGGGTTCTGTAGGGGATATGGGGGTCCTATAGGGTAAAATGGGGGTCCTATAGGGGATATGGGGGCCCTATAGGGGATATGGGGGGGATATGGGGGTCCTATAGGGGATATGGGGGTCATATAGGGGATATGGGGGCCCTATAGGGGATATGGGGGGCACATGGGGGTCATATAGGGTAAAGTGGGGTCCTAAAGGGGATATGGGGTCCTATAGGGGATATGGGGGTCCTGTAGGGTAAAGTGGGGTCCTATAGGGGATATGGGGGTCCTATAGGGTAAAATGGGGGTCCTACAGGGTAAAGTGGGGGTCCTATAGGGGATATGGGGGTTCTGTAGGGGATATGGGGGTCCTATAGGGGATATGGGGGAATTGGGGGCCCTATAAGGAATATGGGGGTCCTATAAGGGATATGGGGGAATTGGGGGCCCCTATAGGGGATATGGGGGTCCTATAGGGGATATGGGGGCCCTATAGGGGATATGGGGGTCCTATAGGGTAAAGTGGAGTCCTATAGGGGATATGGGGGTTCTGTAGGGGATATGGGGGTCCTATAGGGTAAAATGGGGGTCCTGTAGGGGATATGGGGGTCCTATAGGGTAAAATGGGGGTCCTATAGGGGATATGGGGGCCCCATAGGGGATATGGGGGTCCTATAGGGGATATGGGGGGATATAGGGGGAGATATGGGGATCCTATAGGGTAAAATGGGGGTCCTATAGGGGATATGGGGGGGTCCTATAGGGTATTTGTGCGTCCTATATTGCATTTGAGACTTCCTATATGGTATTTGGGGCCATTATTCCCTTATAGGGTATTTAGGATATCCTATATCCCCCTATATAAACCCTATATTCCTTATAGGGGAACCCAGGGGAGGTGACGTGTCTGGATGAGGCCCGACATGGATTTGAGAGCGGGGACTTCGTCACCTTCACCGAAGTCGAGGGGATGGAGGAGCTCAACAGCTGCGGCCCCATAGAGATCCGCGTCCTCGGTGCGGCCCTATAACCTTATGGGGGCATTTGGGGCCCATATGGGGTCCTTTAAGGCCCTTATGGGGTCCTTTAAGGCCTTAATGGGGGCATTTGGGGTCCTTTAAGGCACATTTGGGGCCATTTTGGGGTCAGATTTTGGACCTAGGTGCCTTTTGGGGTCACCGTCGAGATCCGCGTCCTCGGTGCGACCCTATAACCTTATGGGGGCATTTGGGGCCATTTTGGGGCCATTTGGGGTCATTTAGGGCCATTTTGGGGACAGTTGGGGCCTTAATGGGGCCATTTGGGGCCATTTTGGGGTCAGATTTTGGACCTAGGTGCCTTTTAGGGTCACTTTTAGGACCTGGACCCCTTTTAGGGTCACCTGGAGCCATTTATGGGGTCATTTAGGTCCCTTATGGGGTCATTTGGGGCCATTTTGGGGGCATTTAGGGCCATTTTGGGGTCAGATTTTGGACCTAGGTGCCTTTTAGGGTCACTTTTAGGACCTGGATCCCTTTTAGGGTCATTTAGGTTCCTTTTGGGGTCATTTAGGGCCATTTTGGGGCCACCTTTAGGACCTGGTGCCTTTTGGGGTCACTGAAGTGGAGGGGATGGAGGAGCTCAACAGCTGCGGCCCCATAGAGATCCGCGTCCTCGGTGCGACCCTATAACCTTATGGGGGCATTTGGGGCCTTAATGGGGTCATTTGAGGCCCTTATGGGGTCCTTTAAGGCCTTAATGGGGGCATTTGGGGCCATTTAGGGCCATTTTGGGGTCATTTGGGGCCTTAATGGGGGCATTTGGGGCCATTTGGGGGTCACCTTTAGGACCTGGAGCCCTTTTAGGGTCATTTAGGTCCCTTTTAGGGTCATTTAGGTCCCTTATGGGGTCATTTGGGGTCTTAATGGGGGCATTTGGGGCCATTTGAGGCCATTTTGCGGTCCAGTTTTGGACCTGGATCTGTTTTGGGGTCACCTTTAGGATCTGGATCCCTTTTAGGGTCACCTGGAGCCCTTTATGGGGTCATTTAGGGCCATTTTGGGGTCATTTGGGGCCTTAATGGGGGCATTTAGGGCCATTTTGGGGTCAGATTTTGGACCTAGGTGCCTTTTGGGGTCACCGTAGAGATCCGCGTCCTCGGTGCGACCCTATAACCTTATGGGGTCATTTGGTGTCCTATTAAGGCCCTTTTGGGGTCATTTGGGGCCATTTTGGGGTCTTTTGGGGTCATTTGGGGGCATTTAGGGCCATTTTGGGGCCACCTTTAGGACCTGGTGCCTTTTGGGGTCATTGAAGTGGAGGGGATGGAGGAGCTCAACAGCTGCGGCCCCATAGAGATCCGCGTCCTCGGTGCGACCCTATAACCTTATGGGGGCATTTGGGGCCATTTTGGGGCCATTTAGGGCCATTTTGGGGCCATTTAGGGCCATTTTGGGGTCATTTAGGTCCCTTTATGGGTTCATTTAGGGCCATTTTGGGGTCAATTGGGGTCATTTGGGGGCATTTAGGGCCATTTTGGGGCCACCTTTAGGACCTGGAGCCCTTTTAGGGTCATTTAGGTCCCTTTTGGGGTCATTTGGGGCCTTAATGGGTTCATTTAGGGCCATTTTGGGGTCATTTGGGGCCTTAATGGGGGCATTTAGGGCCATTTTGGGGTCAGATTTTGGACCTAGGTGCCTTTTAGGGTCACTTTTAGGACCTGGATCCCTTTTAGGGTCACCTGGAGCCGTTTATGGGGTCATTTAGGGTCCTTTTGTGGCCCTTTATGGGTTCATTTAGGGCCCTTTTGGGGGCATTTGGGGCCTTAATGGGGTCATTTGGGGCCATTTTGGGGCCGCCTTTAGGACCTGGAGCCCTTTTAGGGTCACCTGGAGCCGTTTATGGGGCCATTTAGGGTCCTTTTGGGGTCCTTTAGGGCCCTTTATGGGTTCATTTAGGGCCCTTTTGGGGTCATTTAGGGCCATTTTGGGGCCACCTTTAGGACCTGGTGCCTTTTGGGGTCGCTGAAGTGGAGGGGATGGAGGAGCTCAACAGCTGCGGCCCCATAGAGATCCGCGTCCTCGGTGCGACCCTATAACCTTATGGGGGCATTTGGGGCCATTTTGGGGTCATTTGGGGCCATTTAGGGCCATTTTGGGGTCCTTTAAGGCCCTTATGGGGTCCTTTAAGGCCTTAATGGGGGCATTTGGGGCCATTTGGGGCCATTTTGGGGGCAATTGGGGTCATTTGGGGCCTTAATTGGGGCATTTGGGGCCATTTTGGGTCAGATTTTGGACCTAGGTGCCTTTTAGGGTCACTTTTAGGACCTGGATCCCTTTTAGGGTCATTAAGGTCCCTTATGGGGTCATTTGGGGCCTTAATGGGGCCATTTGGGGGCATTTAGGGCCATTTTGGGGCCACCTTTAGGACCTGAATCCCTTTTAGGGTCACTTTTAGGACCTGGATCCCTTTTAGGGTCACCTGGAGCCCTTTATGGGGTCATTTAGGGCCATTTTAGGGTCATTTAGGGCCATTTTGGGGTCATTTAGGGCCATTTTGGGGTCATTTGGGGCCTTAATGGGGTCATTTGGGGGTCACCTTTAGGACCTAGAGCCCTTTTAGGGTCATTTAGGTCCCTTTTAGGGTCATTTAGGTCCCTTATGGGGTCATTTGGGGTCTTAATGGGGTCATTTAAGGCCATTTTGGGGCCACCTTTAGGACCTGGAGCCCTTTTAGGGTCATTTAGGTCCCTTATGGGGTCATTTGGGGCCTTAATGGGCTCATTTAGGGCCATTTTGGGGCCACCTTTAGGACCTGGTGCCTTTTGGGGTCACTGAAGTGGAGGGGATGGAGGAGCTCAACAGCTGCGGCCCCATAGAGATCCGCGTCCTCGGTGCGACCCTATAACCTTATGGGGCCATTTGGGGCCATTTTGGGGCCATTTGGGGCCATTTTGGGGGCAATTGGGGCCTTAATGGGGGCATTTGGGGCCATTTTGGGTCATTTGGGGCCTTAATGGGGCCATTTGGGGCCATTTTGGGGTCCAGTTTTGGACCTAGGTGCCTTTTAGGGTCACCTTTAGGACCTGGATCCCTTTTAGGGTCACCTGGAGCCGTTTATGGGGTCATTTAGGGCCCTTTTTGGGGTCATTTAGGGCCATTTTGGGGCCTTTTTGGGGGCAGTTGGGGCCTTAATGGGGTCATTTGAGGCCATTTTGGGGTCATTTGGGGTCTTAATGGGGCCATTTGGGGCCATTTTGGGGTCAGATTTTGGACCTAGGTGCCTTTTAGGGCCACCTTTAGGACCTGGATCCCTTTTAGGGTCACCTGGAGCCCTTTATGGGGTCATTTAGGTCCCTTTTAGGGTCATTTAGGTTCCTTTTGGGGCCATTTTGGGGTCATTTGGGGTCTTAATGGGGCCATTTGGGGCCATTTTGGGGTCAGATTTTGGACCTAGGTGCCTTTTAGGGTCACTTTTAGGATCTGGATCCCTTTTAGGGTCACCTGAAACCGTTTATGGGGTCATTTAGGGCCCTTTTGGGGTCATTTAGGGCCATTTTAGGGTCATTTGGGGCCTTAATGGGGTCATTTAAGGCCATTTTGGGGCCACCTTTAGGACCTGGTTCCTTTTGGGGTCACTGAAGTGGAGGGGATGGAGGAGCTCAACAGCTGCGGCCCCATAGAGATCCGCGTCCTCGGTGCGACCCTATAACATTATGGGGGCATTTGGGGCCATTTTGGGGCCATTTGGGGCCATTTTGGGGCCATTTGGGGCCATTTTGGGGGCAATTGGGGCCTTAATGGGGGCATTTGGGGCCATTTTGGGTCATTTGGGGCCTTAATGGGGCCATTTGGGGCCATTTTGGGGTCCAGTTTTGGACCTAGGTGCCTTTTAGGGTCACCTTTAGGACCTGGATCCCTTTTAGGGTCACCTGGAGCCGTTTATGGGGTCATTTAGGGCCCTTTTTGGGGTCATTTAGGGCCATTTTGGGGCCTTTTTGGGGGCAGTTGGGGCCTTAATGGGGTCATTTGAGGCCATTTTGGGGTCATTTGGGGTCTTAATGGGGCCATTTGGGGCCATTTTGGGGTCAGATTTTGGACCTAGGTGCCTTTTAGGGCCACCTTTAGGACCTGGATCCCTTTTAGGGTCACCTGGAGCCCTTTATGGGGTCATTTAGGTCCCTTTTAGGGTCATTTAGGTTCCTTTTGGGGCCATTTTGGGGTCATTTGGGGTCTTAATGGGGCCATTTGGGGCCATTTTGGGGTCAGATTTTGGACCTAGGTGCCTTTTAGGGTCACTTTTAGGATCTGGATCCCTTTTAGGGTCACCTGAAACCGTTTATGGGGTCATTTAGGGCCCTTTTGGGGTCATTTAGGGCCATTTTAGGGTCATTTGGGGCCTTAATGGGGTCATTTAAGGCCATTTTGGGGCCACCTTTAGGACCTGGTTCCTTTTGGGGTCACTGAAGTGGAGGGGATGGAGGAGCTCAACAGCTGCGGCCCCATAGAGATCCGCGTCCTCGGTGCGACCCTATAACATTATGGGGGCATTTGGGGCCATTTTGGGGCCATTTGGGGCCATTTTGGGCCATTTTGGGGTCCTTTAAGGCCCTTATGGGGTCCTTTAAGGCCTTAATGGGGGCATTTGGGGCCATTTGAGGCCATTTTGGGGTCAGATTTTGGACCTAGGTGCCTTTTAGGGTCACTTTTAGGACCTGGAGCCCTTTTAGGGTCATTTAGGTCCCTTTTGGGGTCATTTAGGGCCATTTGGGGGTCACCTTTAGGACCTAGAGCCCTTTTAGGGTCATTTAGGTCCCTTTTGGGGTCATTTGGGGTCTTAATGGGGGCATTTGGGGCCATTTTGGGGTCAGATTTTGGACCTAGGTGCCTTTTGGGGTCACCTTTAGGACCTGGAGCCCTTTTAGGGTCATTTAGGTCCCTTTTAAGGTCATTAAGGTCCCTTATGGGGTCATTTGGGGCCATTTTGGGGGCATTTGAGGCCCTTTTGGGGTCCTTTTAAGGCCTTAATGGGGGCATTTGGGGCCATTTTGGGGCCACCTTTAGGACCTGAATCCCTTTTAGGGTCACTTTTAGGACCTGGATCCCTTTTAGGGTCACCTGGAGCCATTTATGGGTTTATTTAGGGCCATTTTAGGGTCATTTGGGGCCTTAATGGGGGCATTTGGGGCCTTAATGGGGTCATTTGGGGCCATTTTGGGGCCACCTTTAGGGCCTGGTGCCTTTTGGGGTCACTGAAGTGGAGGGGATGGAGGAGCTCAACAGCTGCGGCCCCATAGAGATCCGCGTCCTCGGTGCGACCCTATAACCTTATGGGGGCATTTGGGGCCATTTTGGGGCCATTTAGGGCCATTTTGGGGTCATTAAGGTCCCTTATGGGGTCATTTGGGGCCTTAATGGGGCCATTTGGGGGCATTTAGGGCCATTTTGGGGCCACCTTTAGGACCTGAATCCCTTTTAGGGTCACTTTTAGGACCTGGATCCCTTTTATGGTCACCTGGAGCCGTTTATGGGGTCATTTAGGGCCCTTTTGTGGTCCTTTAGGGCCCTTTATGGGCTCATTTAGGGCCCTTTTTGGGTCATTAAGGTCCCTTATGGGGTCATTTGGGGCCTTAATGGGGCCATTTGGGGCCATTTTGGGGTCCAGTTTTGGACCTAGGTGCCTTTTAGGGTCACTTTTAGGACCTGGATCCCTTTTAGGGTCATTTAGGTCCCTTTTGGGGTCATTTAGGGCCATTTTGGGGGCCACCTTTAGGACCTGGATCCCTTTTAGGGTCATTTAGGTCCCTTTTAGGGTCATTTAGGTCCCTTATGGGGTCATTTGGGGCCATTTTGGGGGCATTTGAGGCCCTTTTGGGGTCCTTTTAAGGCCTTAATGGGGGCATTTGGGGCCATTTGAGGCCATTTTGGGGTCAGATTTTGGACCTAGGTGCCTTTTGGGGTCACTTTTAGGACCTGGATCCCTTTTAGGGTCACCTGGAGCCCTTTATGGGGTCATTTAGGGTCCTTTTGTGGTCATTTAGGGCCCTTTATGGGTTCATTTAGGGCCATTTTGGGGGCAATTGGGGCCATTTTGGGGTCACCTTTAGGACCTGGAGCCCTTTTAGGGTCGTTTATTCCCTTTTGGGATAATTTAGTGCCTTTTGGGATCACCTTTAGGACCTGGAGCCCTATTATGGTCACCTGGAGCCCTTTATGGGGTCATTTAGGGTCTTTTTGTGGTCATTTAGGGCCCTTTATGGGTTCATTTAGGTCCCTTTTGGGGTCATTTAGGTCCATTTGGGGTCATTTAAGGCCATTTTGGGGTCATTTGGGGCCTTAATGGGGGCATTTGGGGCCATTTTGGGGTCCAGTTTTGGACCTAGGTGCCTTTTGGGGTCACCTTTAGGACCTGGATCCCTTTTAGGGTCACCTGGAGCCGTTTATGGGGTCATTTAGGGTCCTTTAGGGCCCTTTTGGGGTCATTTGGGGCCATTTTGGGGGCATTTGAGGCCCTTTTGGGGTCCTTTTAAAGCCTTAATAGGGGCATTTGGGGCCATTTGAGGGTCCTTTAAGGCCCTTATGGGGTCCTTTAAGGCCTTAATGGGGCCATTTGGGGCCATTTGAGGCCATTTTGGGGTCCAGTTTTGGACCTAGGTGCCTTTTAGGGTCACTTTTAGGACCTGGATCCCTTTTAGGGTCACCTGGAGCCCTTTATGGGGTCATTTAGGGTCCTTTTGTGGCCCTTTATGGGGTCATTTAGGGCCATTTTGGGATCATTTGGGGCCTTAATGGGGGCATTTGGGGGTCACCTTTAGGACCTGGAGCCCTTTTAGGGTCATTTAGGTCCCTTTTGGGGTCATTTAGGGCCATTTGGGGTCATTTAGGGCCATTTTGGGGTCATTTGGGGTCTTAATGGGGCCATTTGGGGCCATTTTGGGGTCAGATTTTGGACCTAGGTGCCTTTTGGGGTCACCTTTAGGACCTGGATCCCTTTTAGGGTCATTTAGGTCCCTTTTGGGGTCATTTAGGGCCATTTTGGGGTCTCCTTTAGGACCTGGAGCCCTTTTAGAGTCATTTAGGTCCCTTTTGGGGTCATTTAGGGCCATTTTGGGGTCACCTTTAGGACCTGGATCCCTTTTAGGGTCACCTGGAGCCGTTTATGGGGTCATTTAGGGTCCTTTTGTGGCCCTTTATGGGTTCACTTAGGGCCATTTTGGGGTCATTTGGGGCCTTAATGGGGGCATTTGGGGCCATTTGGGGGCCACCTTTAGGACCTAGAGCCCTTTTAGGGTCATTTAGGTCTCTTTTGGGCTCATTTAGGCCCATTTTGGGGTCATTTGGGGCCTTAATGGGGTCATTTAGGGCCATTTTGGGGTCATTTAAAGCCTTTTTGGGGGCATTTGGGGCCATTTTGGGGTCATCTTTAGGACCTGGATCCCTTTTAGGTCTCTTTTTGGGGGCTTTAGGCTGCATTTGGGGTCTCTGGGTCCCTTTTGGGGTCTTTGGGTCCCTTTTGGGGTCTCTGGATCCTTTATGGGGGCCTTTGGGTTCCTTTTAGGGTCTCTGAATCCTTTTTGGGGTCTCTGGGTCCCTTTTGGTGTTTCTGGGTCCCGTTTTGGGGTCTTTGGGTCCCTTTTGGGGTCTTTGGGTCTCTTTTGGGGTCTTTGGGTCAGTTTTGGGGGTCTTTGGGTCTCTTTTTGGGGTCTTTATGTCCCTTCTTGGGGTCTCTGGATCCTTTTGGGGTCCTTGGTTCCCTTTAGGGGCCACTGGATCCTATTTGGGGTCTCTGGATCCTTTTTGGGGTCTCTGGATCCCTTTTAGTGATCTTTGGGTCCATTTTTGGGGTCTTTATGTCCCTTTTTGGGGTCTCTTGATCCTTTTGGGGTCTCTGGATCCTATTTGGGGTCTCTGGATCCTTTTGGGGTCTTTGGGTCCCTTTCGGGGTCTCTGGATCCTTCTTGGGGTCTCTGGATCCTTTTGGGGTCTCTGGGTCCTTTTTGGGGTCTTTGGGCCCCTTTTGGGGTCTCTGGGTCCCTTTTTGACCCCATATCCCCCCATAGGACCCTACACGTTCAGCATTGGGGACACCAGCAGTTACGGGGACTACGTGCGGGGCGGGATCGTCACCCAGGTCAAGATGCCCAAACACATCCGCTTTGTGAGTCACTGTATGGGGTGAATGGGGGAGATTAGGGGGGATTGGGGGAGATTAGGGGGGATTGGGGTGGGATTGAGGGGGATTTATGGGGGATTGGGGTGGGATTATGGGGGATTTATGGGGGATTAGGGGAGATTATGGGGGGTTGGGGTGGGATTAGGGGAGATTATGGGGGATTGGGGGAGACTATGGGGGATTAGGGGGATTGGGGTGGGATTATGGGGGATTTATGGGGATTGGGGTGGGATTAGGGGATTTATGGGGGATTAGGGGAGATTATGGGGGATGGGGGTGGGATTAAGGGGGATTAGGGGAGATTAGGGGGGATTGGGGTGGGATTAAGGGGGATTTATGGGGGATTTATGGGGGATTGGGGTGGGATTAGGGGAGATTATGGGGGATTGGGGGAGATTATGGGGGATTAGGGGAGATTATGGGGGATTGGGGGGATTGGGGTGGGATTGAGGGGGATTTATGGGGGATTGGGGGAGATTAGGGGGGATTGGGGTGAGATTTGGGGATTTATGGGGGATTAGGGGAGATTATGGGGGATGGGGGATGGGGGTGGGATTAGGGGAGATTATGGGGGATTGGGGGAGATTATGGGGGATTAGGGGGATTGGGGTGGGATTAAGGGGGATTTATGGGGGATTTATGGGGGATTGGGGTGGGATTAGGGGAGATTATGGGGGATTAGGGGAGATTATGGGGGATTGGGGTGGGATTAGGGGAGATTATAGGGGATTGGGGGGGGCTGAGGTGGGATTAAGGGGGATTTATGGGGGATTGGGGTGGGATTAGGGGGGATTATGGGGGATTGGGGGAGATTATGGGGGATTGGGGTGGGATTAGGGGAGATTATGGGGGATTGGGGGAGATTATGGGGGATTGGGGTGGGATTAGGGGGGATTTATGGGGGATTAGGGGAGATTATGGGGGATTGGGGTGAGATTTGGGGATTTATGGGGGATTAGGGGAGATTATGGGGGATGGGGTGGGATTAAGGGGGATTTATGGGGGATTGGGGGAAATTATGGGGGATTAGGGGAGATTATGGGGGGATTGGGGGGATTGGGGTGGGATTAAGGGGGATTTATGGGGGATTGGGGTGGGATTAGGGGATTTATGGGGGATTAGGGGAGATTATGGGAGATTGGGGGGGGCTGAGGTGGAATTAAGGGGGATTTATGGGGGATTGGGGTGGGATTAAGGGGATTTTGGGGGAATTATGGGGGATTGGGGTGGGATTAAGGGGGATTGGGGGATTGGGGTGGGATTAGGGGAGATTATGGGGGATTGGGGGAAATTATGGAGGATTAGGGGAGATTATGGGGGATTGGGGGAGATTATGGGGGATTGGGGGGATTGGGGTGGGATTAAGGGGGATTTATGGGGGATTAGGGGAGATTGTGGGGGATTGGCGTGGGATTAGGGGAGATTATGGGGGATTGGGGGAAATTATGGGGGATTGGGGGGATTGGGGCGGGATTATGGGGGATTGGGGTGGGATAGTGGGGGTTTGAACCCCCCCATTTTGTGCCCCCCCTCATTTTCTTCCCCTCACCCCCCCCATTATTTATCCCCCCCCCATTATTTATATACCCCCCCCCCTTTATTTACCCCCCCCCCCCCCCCCATAGAAGCGGCTCCGTGATTCGCTGTTGGAGCCGGAGCTGCTGCTGACGGATTATGGGAAGGCCGAGAGGCCGGCGCTGCTGCACCGAGCCTGGCAGGCGCTGCACCGATACCAGCAGCTGCACGGCAGCTACCCGCGGCCACGGCACCACGTGTGTATGGGGGCTATGGGGGGTAGGGGGTGAATGGGGGTATTGGGGTCAATGGGGTGAATGGGGGTATTGGGGTGAATGGGGGTAATGGGGTGAATGAGGTGATTGGGGTGAATGTAGTGAATGGGGGCAGTGGGGTGAATGGGGGTATTGGAGTGAATGAGGTCAGTGGGGTGAATGGGGGTAATGGGGTGAGTGAGGTGAATGGGGTGAATGGGGTCAGTGGGGTGAATGGGGTGATTGGGGTGAATGGGGGTGTTGGGGTGAATGGGGTGATTGGGGGCTATGGGGTGAATGGGGTGAATGGGGGTATTGGGGTGAATGGAGTGATTGGGGTGAATGGGGGTATTGGGGTGAATGGGGTGAATGGGGTCAGTGGGGTGAATGGGGTGAATGGGGGTATTGGGGTGAATGGAGTGAATGGGGTGCATGGCGTGAATGGGGGCTATGGGGTGAATGGGGTGATTGGGGTGAATGGGGTGAATGGGGTCAGTGGGGTGAATGGGGGTGTTGGTTTGAATGGGGTGATTGGGGTCAATGGGGGTAATGGGGTGAATGGGGCGATTGGGGGTAATGGGGTGAATGGGGGCTATGGGGTGAATGGGGGTGTTGGAGTGAATGGAGTGAATGGGGGCTATGGGGGGTATGGGGTCAATGGGGGGATTGGGGTGATTGGGGGTAATGGGGTGAATGGAGTGAATGGGGTCAGTGGGGTGAATGGGGGTAATGGGGTGAGTGAGGTCAATGGGGTGAATGGGGGCTATGGGGTGAATGGGGGCAGTGGGGTGAATGGCATGAATGGGGGCTATGGGGTGAATGGAGTGATTGGGGGTAATGGGGTCAATGGGGACACTGGGGTGAATGGGGGTATTGGGGTGAATAGGGTGAATGGGGTGAATGAGGTGATTGGGGTGAATGTAGTGAATGGGGGCAGTGGGGTGAATGGGGGTATTGGAGTGAATGGGGTGAATGGGGGCTATGGGGTGAATGGAGTGAATGGGGGTGTTGGGGTGAATGGGGTGAATGGGGGCGTTGGGGTGAATGGACTGAATGGGGGCTATGGGGTGAATGGGGTCAATGGTGGTAATGGGGTGATTGGAGTGATTGGGGGTAATGGGGTGAGTGAGGTCAATGGGGTGATTGGGGTGAATGGGGTGAATGGAGTGAATGGGGTGAATGGGGTGAATGGGGGCTATGGGGTGAATGGGGGCTATGGGGTGAATGGGGTGAATGGGGGTATTGGGATGATTGGGGGTAATGGGGTGAATGGAGTGAATGGGGTCAGTGGGGTGAATGGGGGTAATGGGGTGAGTGAGGTCAATGGGGTGATTGGGGTCAATGGGGGTGTTGGAGTGAATGGGGTGAATGGGGGTATTGGGGTGAATGGAGTGAATGGGGTCAGTGGGGTGAATGGGGTGAATGGGGGCAGTGGGGTGAATGGAGTGAATGGGGTGAATGGGGGCTATGGGGTGAATGGGGGTATTGGGGTGAATGAGGTGAATGGGGGCTATGGGGTGAATGGGGTGAATGAGGTCAGTGGGGTGAATGGAGTGAATGGGGTGAATGGGGGCTATGGGGTGAATGGGGTGAATGGGGTAATGGAGTGAATGGCGTGAATGGGGGCTATGAGGTGAATGGAGTGAATGGGGGCTACGGGGTGAATGGGGTGAATGGAGTGAATGGGGGTATTGGGGTGAATGGGCTGAATGGGGGCTATGGGGTGAATGGGGTGAATGGGAGTGTTGGAGTGAATGGAGGTACTGGGGTGAATGGGGTCAATAGGGGTTATGGACTGAATGAGATGATTGGGGGTAATTGGGTGATTGGGGTGAATGGGGGTATTGGGGTGAAAGGGGTGAATGGGGGCTATGGGGTGAATGGAGTGAATGGGAGCTATGGGGTGAATGGGGGTATTGGAGTGAATGGGCTGAATGGGGAGGTTGGGGTCGGTCCATTGACTCTATTGCCCCCATTGACTCCATTGCCCCCATTGACCCCATTGCCCCCATAGCCCCCATTGACCCTATTACCCCCATTGACCCTATTACCCCCAAAGTCCCCATCACCCCCATTGACCCTATTACTCCCTCTGACCCCATAGCCCCCATTACCCCCATAGCCCCCATTACCCCCATAGCCCCCATTCCCCCCATAGCCCCCATTACCCCCATAGCCCCTATTACCCCCATAGCCCCCCATTACCCCCATAGCCCCCATTACCCCCACTGACCCTATTACCCCCATAGCCCCCATTACCCCCATAGCCCCCATTACTCCCATTGACCCCATTACCCCCATAGCCCCCATTACCCCCATAGCCCCTATTACCCCCATAGCCCCTATTACCCCCATAGCCCCCATTACCCCCATAGCCCCTATTACCCCCATAGCCCCTATTACCCCCATAGCCCCCATTACCCCCATAGCCCCCATTACTCCCATTGACCCCATTACCCCCATAGCCCCCATTACCCCCATAGCCCCTATTACCCCCATAGCCCCCATTACCCCCATAGCCCCTATTACCCCCATAGCCCCTATTACCCCCACAGCCCCCATTACCCCCATAGCCCCCATTACCCCCATAGCCCCTATTACCCCCACAGCCCCCATTACCCCCATAGCCCCTATTACCCCCATAGCCCCTATTACCCCCACAGCCCCCATTACCCCCATAGCCCCCATTACCCCCATAGCCCCCATTACCCCCACAGCCCCCATTACCCCCATAGCCCCCATTACCCCCATAGCCCCTATTACCCCCATAGCCCCTATTACCCCCATAGCCCCCATCACCCCCACTGACCCTATTACCCCCATAGCCCCCATTACCCCCATAGCCCCTATTACCCCCATTGATCCCATTACCCCCATAGCCCCTATTACCCCCATAGCCCCTATTACCCCCATAGCCCCTATTACCCCCATAGCCCCCATTACCCCCATAGCCCCCATTACCCCCATAGCCCCTATTACCCCCATAGCCCCTATTACCCCCATAGCCCCCATTACCCCCATAGCCCCCATTACCCCCATAGCCCCTATTACCCCCATAGCCCCCATTCCCCCCATAGCCCCTATTACCCCCATTGACCCCATTACCCCCATAGCCCCCATTACCCCCATTGACCCCATTACCCCCATAGCCCCCATTACCCCCATAGCCCCCATTACCCCCATAGCCCCCATTCCCCCCATTGACCCCATTACCCCCATCCCCTGCAGGGCGATGCTCAGGAGGTTCTGGCTCTGACCCGGGAGCTGCTGGGTGGGTCGGTTCCGGAGGAGGACGTGGTTCTGGAGCTCAGTTATCA
Organism: Coturnix japonica; assembly: GCF_054131305.1. Classification (NCBI taxonomy): domain Eukaryota; kingdom Metazoa; phylum Chordata; class Aves; order Galliformes; family Phasianidae; genus Coturnix; species Coturnix japonica. Next base: position 228,418 of record NW_028189000.1, on the reverse strand, counting down.
GGCCATGGGGGACCTGGCGCCCGTCAACGCCTTCATTGGGGGGCTGGCGGCACAGGAGGTCATGAAGGTGGGTCTGTGGGGCTCTGTGGGGCACTATGGGACTCTATGGGGCTCTGTGGGGGAGTTGGGGGGATCTGTGGGGCGCTATGGGACAGTTGGGGGGATCTATGGGGTAGTTGGGGGGATCTATGGGGCGCTATGGGACAGTTGGGGGGATCTATGGGGTAGTTGGGGGGATCTATGGGGCTCTGTGGGGCACTGTGGGGGAGTTGGGGGGATCTATGGGGCGCTATGGGGTAGTTGGGGGGATCCATGGGGCACTATGGGGCAGTTGGGGGGATCTATGGGGTAGTTGGGGGGATCTATGGGGCTCTGTGGGGCACTGTGGGGTAGTTGGGGGCATCTATGGGGTGCTATGGGGCAGTTGGGGGGATCTATGGGGTAGTTGGGGGGATCTATGGGGCTCTGTGGGGACCTATGGGGCAGTTGGGGGGATCTATGGGCCGCTATGGGGTAGTTGGGGGGATCTATGGGGCTCTATGGGGCAGTTGGGGGGATCTATGGGGCTCTATGGGGCTCTATGGGGTAGTTGGGGGGATCTATAGGGCTCTATGGGGCAGTTGAGGGGATCTATGGGGCGCTATGGGGCAGTTGGGGGGATCTATGGGGCGCTATGGGGCAGTTGGGGGGATCTATGGGGTGCTATGGGTCAGTTGGGGGGATCTATGGGGCTCTATGGGGACCTATGGGGCAGTTGGGGGGATCTATAGGGCTCTATGGGGCAGTTGGGGGGATCTATGGGGCTCTATGGGGCAGTTGGGGGGATCTATGGGGTAGTTGGGGGGATCTATGGGGCTCTGTGGGGCACTGTGGGGGAGTTGGGGGGATCTATGGGGCTCTATGGGGCAGTTGGGGGGATCTATGGGGTAGTTGGGGGAATCTGTGGGGCTCTGTGGGGCACTGTGGGGGAGTTGAGGGGATCTATGGGGCTCTATGGGGCAGTTGGGGGGATCTATGGGGCTCTATGGGGACCTATGGGGCAGTTGGGGGGATCTATAGGGCTCTATGGGGCGCTATGGGGCAGTTGGGGGGATCTATAGGGCTCTATGGGGCGCTATGGGGCAGTTGGGGGGATCTATGGGGCTCTATGGGGCGCTATGGGGCAGTTGGGGGGATCTATAGGGCTCTATGGGGCGCTATGGGGCAGTTGGGGGGATCTATGGGGCTCTATGGGGCGCTATGGGGCAGTTGGGGGGATCTATGGGGCTCTATGGGGCGCTATGGGGCAGTTGGGGGGATCTATGGGGCTCTATGGGGACCTATGGGGCAGTTGGGGGGATCTATAGGGCTCTATGGGGCGCTATGGGGCAGTTGGGGGGATCTATAGGGCTCTATGGGGCGCTATGGGGCAGTTGGGGGGATCTATGGGGTAGTTGGGGGGATCTATGGGGCTCTGTGGGGCACTGTGGGGGAGTTGGGGGGATCTATGGAGCGCTATGGGGCAGTTGGGGGGATCTATGGGGTAGTTGGGGGATCTATAGGGCTCTATGGGGCGCTATGGGGCAGTTGGGGGGATCTATGGGGCGCTATGGGGTAGTTGGGGGGATCTGTGGGGCTCTATGGGGCTCTATGGGGCAGTTGGGGGGATCTATGGGGCTCTATGGGGCAGTTGGGGGGATCTATGGGGCTCTATGGGGACCTATGGGGCAGCTGGGGGCACTGTGGTTCTGATTGGTTCCCATTGGCTCCCTCTGATTCCCATTGGTTCCTGTTGGCTCCCTCTGATTCCAATTGGTTCCCATTGGCTCTCTCTGCTTCTGATCGTTTCCTATTGGCTCCCTTTGGTTCCCTCTGCTTCTGATTGGCTCCCGGTTGTTTCCGGTGGTTTCCCATTGGCTGTTCAGGCGGTGTCGGGGAAGTTCACGCCCATCAAGCAGTGGTTGTACTTCGACGCCTTGGAGTGTCTGCCCGAGGACAAGGACGGCAAACTGAGCCCGGAGCAGTGCCAGCCTGTAAGGGGTTATATGGGGATATATGGGATCCTATAGGGATATATGGGGTTATATGGGGTTATATAGGGGATATATGGGGTTATATGGGGTTATATGGGGGGATATGGGGTTATAGGGGGGGATATGGGGGGGATATGGGGTTATTTAGGGGATATATGGGGTTATTGGGGGGGGATATGGGGTTATATGGGGGGATATGGGGTTATATGGGGGGGATATGGGGTTATATAGGGGATATATGGGGTTATATAGGGGATATATGGGGTTATATGGGGTTATATAGGGGATATATGGGGTTATATGGGGTTATATGGGGGGGATATGGGGTTATATGGGGTTATATAGGGGATATATGGGGTTATATGGGGGGATATGGGGGATATGGGGTTATATGGGGGATATGGGGTTATATGGGGGAATATGGGGTTATAGGGGGGGATATGGGGGGGATATGGGGTTATATAGGGGATGTATGGGGTTATATGGGGTTATAGGGGGGGATATGGGGGATATATGGGGTTATATGGGGTTATAGGGTCAGTTATGGGGTTATATGGGGGGGATATGGGGTTATATGGGTTATATAGGGGATATATGGGGTTATATGGGGTTATATAGGGGATATATGGGGTTATATGGGGTTATATAGGGGATATATGGGGTTATATGGGGGATATATGGGGTTATATGGGGTTATATCGGGGATATATGGGGTTATATAGGGGATATATGGGGTTATATGGGGGATATATGGGTTATATGGGGTTATAGGGTCAGTTATGGGGTTATATGGGGTTATATAGGGGATATATGGGGTTATATGGGGGGGATATGGGGTTATATGGGGTTATATGGGGGATATATGGGGTTATAGGGGGTTATATGGGGGATATATGGGGTTATAGGGGGGGATATGGGATTATATGGGATTATATAGGGGATATACGGGGTTATATGGGGTTATATAGGGGATATATGGGGTTATATGGGGTTATATGGGGGATATATGGGGTTATATGGGGTTATATGGGGGATATATGGGGTTATATGGGGGTATATGGGGTTATATAGGGGATATATGGGGTTATATGGGGGGATATAGGGTTATATGGGGTTATATGGCGTTATATGGGGGATATATGAAGTTATAGGGGGGGTATAACCAACACACCAAGCTGAGCCAGGAGCAGTGCCAGCCTGTGAGATATATGGGATCCTATAGGGTTATATGGGGGATATATGGGGGGATATGGGGTTATATGGTAAATATATGGGGTTATATGGGGGGGATATGGGGTTATATGGGGTTATATGGGGGGATATGGGGTTATAGGGGGGGATATGGGGTTATTTAGGGGATATATGGGGTTATAGGGGGGGATATGGGGTTATATAGGGGATATATGGGGGGATATGGGGTTATATAGGGGATATATGGGGTTATATAGGGGATATATGGGGTTATATAGGGGATATATGGGGTTATATGGGGGGATATGGGGTTATATGGGGGGGATATGGGGTTATATGGGGGATATATGGGGTTATATGGGGGATATATGGGGTTATATGGGAAGGTATGGGGGGATATGGGGGGATATGGGGTTATATGGGGGGATATGGGGTTATATGGGGGGATATGGGGTTATATGGGGGGATATGGGGGATATATGGGGTTATATGGGAAGGTACGGGGGGATATGGTGTTATATGGGGGGGATGGGGGATATATGGGGTTATAAGGGGGGATGTGGGGTTATATGGGGTCGCAGTCCCATATGGGGCCGGTTCACTTATGGGGCGCGTTCCCTGGCAGCGGAACAGCCGTTACGACGGGCAGATCGCCGTGTTTGGGGCCGAGCTGCAGGAAAAGCTGGCGGCACAGAAATACTTTGTGGTGGGTGACCCCATAGAGACCCATAGGGACCCATAGGGACCCATAGAGACCACATAGAGACCCATAGAGTCCCATAGGGACACATAGAGACCCCATAGAGACACATAGAGACCCCATAGAGACCCATAGGGACACATAGAGACCCCATAGAGACACATAGGGACCCCATAGTGACTCCAGTGTCCCCATTGACCCCATTGACCCCATTGACCCCATTGACCCCAATGTCCCCATTAACCCTATAGCCCCTATAGGCCCCATTGACCCCAATGTCCCCATTGACCCCATTGACTCCAATGTCCCCATTGACCCCATTGCCTCCATATCCCCCATTGAACCCAGTGTCCCCACTGACCCCAATGTCCCCATTAACCCCATTGACCCCAATCTTCCCATTGACCCCATTGCCCCCAATGGCCCCATATCCCTCATTGACCCCAATGGCCCCATTGACCCCATTGACCCCAGTGTCCCCATTGACCCCAATGTCCCCATTAACCCTATTGACCCCAATGCCCCCATTGACCCTATAGCCCCCATATCCCCCATTGACCTCATAGCCCCTATATCCCCCATTGACCCCAATGTCCCCATTGACCCCAATGTCCCCATATCCCCCATTGACCCCATTGCCCCCATATCCCCCATATTCCCCATTGTCCCTATTGACCCCATTAACCCTATTGACCCCAATGTCCCCATTAACCCTATAGCCCCCATATTCCCCATTGACCCCATAGCCCCTATATCCCCCATTGACCCCAATGTCCCCATTAACCCTATAGCCCCCATATCCCCCATTGACCCCAGTGTTCTCATTGACCTCATTGACCCCAATGTCCCCATTGACCCCATTGACGCCAATGTCCCCATTGACCCCAATGTCCCCATTGTCCCCATTGCCCCTATATCCCCCATATCCCCCATTGCCCCCAGTGTCCCCATTGACCCCAATGTCCCCATTGACCCCAATGTCCCCATTGACCCCATTGACCCCATTAACCCCATTGACTCCATTGACCCCAATGTCCCCATATCCCCCATTGACCCCAATGTCCCCATTGACCCCATTGACCCCAATGTCCCCATAGTCTCCATTGACCCCAATGACTCCATTGACCCCAATGTCCCCATTGCCCCCATTGACCCCATATCCCCATTAACCCTATAGCCCCCATATCCCCCATTGACCCCAATGTCCCCATTGACCCCATTGACCCCAATGTCCCCATATCCCCCAATGCCCCCAATGTCCCCATTGACCCCACTGACCCCATATCCCCCATTCACCCCATTGACTCCATTGACCCCATTGCCTCCATATCCCCCATTGACCCCAATGTCCCTATAGCCCCTATAGGCCCCATTGACCCCAATGTCCCTATAGGCCCCATTGACCCCAATGTTCCCATTGACCCCAATGTCCCCATTGACCCCATTGACCCCAATGTCCCCATTAACCCTATAGCCCCCATATCCCCCATGGACCCCAATGTCCCCTTTGCCCCCCAGGTGGGTGCGGGCGCCATTGGCTGTGAGCTGCTGAAGAACTTCGCCATGTTGGGGTTGGGCTGCGGCCCCGACGGCTGCGTCACCGTCACCGACATGGACACCATCGAAAAGTCCAACCTCAACCGGCAGTTCCTGTTCCGGCCATGGGACGTCACGGTGAGCAGGAAGTGGAACGGGCCTAGACAGGAAGTGGGGCCTACACAGGAAGTGGGGCCTACACAGGAAGTGGGCCTAAGAAGAAAGTGGGGCCTAGACAGGAAGTGGGGCCTAAGCAGGAAGTGGGGCCTAAGGAGGAAGTGGGGCCTAAGCAGGAAGTGGAAGGGGTAGGGCCTAGACAGGAAGTGGGGCCTAAGCAGGAAGTGGAAGGGGTGGGGCCTAGGCAGGAAGTGGGGGGTGACAGGAAGTGGGGCCTAAGCAGGAAGTGGGGCCTAGACAGGAAGTGGGGCCTAAGCAGGAAGTGGGGCCTAAGAAGGAAGTGGGGCCTAAGCAGGAAGTGGAAGGGGTGGGGCCTAGACAGGAAGTGGAAAGGGCGGGGCCTAGGCCGGAAGTGGAGGGGGCGGGTCCTAGTAAGGGGCGGGTCCTAAGCAGGAAGTGGGGCCTAGACAGGAAGTGGAAGGGGCGGGGCCTAAGCAGGAAGTGGAACCTAAACAGAAAGTGAAAGGGGTGGGGCCTAGACAGGAAGTGAGGGGTGACCGGAAGTGGAAGGGGTGGAGCCTAGACAGGAAGTGGGGCCTAAGCAGGAAGTGGGGCCTAAGCAGGAAGTGGAAGGGGTGGAGCCTAGACAGGAAGTGGGGCCTAAGCAGGAAGTGGAACGGGTGGGGCCTAAGCAGGAAGTGGAAGGGGTGGAGCCTAAGCAGGAAGTGGAAGGGGTGGGGCCTAGACAGGAAGTGGGGCCTAAGCAGGAAGTGGGGCCTAGACAGGAAGTGGGGGGTGACAGGAAGTGGGGCCTAAGCAGGAAGTGGAAGGGGTGGAGCCTAGACAGGAAGTGGGGCCTAAGCAGGAAGTGGGGCCTAAGCAGGAAGTGGAGCCTAAGCAGGAAGTGGGGCCTAAGCAGGAAGTGGGGCCTAGACAGGAAGTGGGGGGTGACAGGAAGTGGGGCCTAAGCAGGAAGTGGGGCCTAAGCAGGAAGTGGAAGAGGTGGAGCCCAGACAGGAAGTGGGGCCTAAGCAGGAAGTGGGGCCTAAGCAGGAAGTGGAAGGGGTGGAGCCTAGACAGGAAGTGGGGCCTAAGCAGGAAGTGGGGCCTAAGCAGGAAGTGGGGCCTAAGCAGGAAGTGGAAAAGGTGGGGCCTAAGCAGGAAGGTCTCTCTATATGGTCTCTATGGGGCTGTCTATGGGGTTCTGAGCTCTCTATGGGGCTCTATATGGTCTCTATGGGGCCGTGTATGTTATCCCTATGCGGTTCTGAGCCCGGTTCCGTTGTGGGGTCCAGAAGCTGAAGGCCGAGCGCGCGGCCGCGGCCGTGGCCGAGATGAACCCGGAGCTGAGGATCCGGAGCCGACCCGACAGAGTGGGACCAGAAACGGAACGGGTCTATGACGATGAGTTCTTCGAGGGGCTGGATGGGGTGGCCAACGCGCTGGATAACGTGGATGCCAGTAAGGGGATATGGGGTTATATGGGGGGATATGGGGGGCTATGGGGGGGCTATGGGGTTATAGGGGGCTATAGGGGGGGATATGGGGGGATATGGGGGTATATGGGGGGATATGGGGTTAAAGGGGATCCTGTGGGGTCATTTAGGGGGGGAAATGGGGGGATATGGGGTTATAGGGGGGGATATGGGGTTATATGGGGGGATATGGGGTTATAGGGGGGGATATGGGGTTATAGGGGGTTATATAGGGGGATATGGGGTTATAGGGGGGATATGGGGGTATATGGGGGGATATGGGGTTAAAGGGGATCCTATGGGGTCATTTATGGGGGAAATGGGGGGATATGGGGTTATAGGGGGGGATATGGGGTTATAGGGGGTTATATGGGGGGATATGGGGTTATAGGGGGGATATGGGGGGATATGGGGTTATAGGGGGGATATGGGGTTATAGGGGGGGATATGGGGTTATATGGGGAAGATATGGGGTTATAGGGGGGGATATGGGGTTATAGGGGGGGATATGGGGTTATAGGGGGGGATATGGGGTTATATGGGGTTATATGGGGGGGATATGGGGGGGATATGGGGTTATATGGGGGGGATATGGGGTGGATATGGGGTTATATGGGGGGATATGGGATTATGAGTTCTTCGAGGGGCTCGACGGGGTGGCCAACGCGCTGGATAATGTGGATGCCAGTAAGGGGATATGGGGTTATAGGGGGTTATAGGGGGGGATGTGGGGTTATAGGGGGGGATATGGGGTTATAGGGGGGGGATATGGGGTTATATGAAAGGATATGGGGTTATGGGGGGTGATATGGGGTTATAGGGGGTTATATGGGGGGATATGGGGTTATAGGGGGGGATATGGGGGGCTATAAGGGGGGATATGGGGAGATATGGGGTTATAGGGGGGGGATATGGGGTTATATGAAAGGATATGGGGTTATGGGGGGTGATATGGGGTTATAGGGGGTTATATGGGGGGCTATGGGGTTATAGGGGGGGATATGGGGAGCTATAAGGGGGGATATGGGGAGATATGGGGTTATAGGGGGGGGATATGGGGTTATAGGGGGTTATATGGGGGGATATGGGGTTATAGGGGGGGATATGGGGGGCTATAGGGGGCTATAAGGGGGGATATGGGGGGATATGGGGTTATGGAGGGGGATATGGGGGGGATATGGGGTTATAGGGGGGATATGGAATTACAGGGGGCTGTAGGGGGGGATATGGGGCTATAGGGGGGGATATGGGGGGATATGGGGTTATATGGGGGGGATATGGGGTTATATGGGGGGGATATGGGGTTATGAGTTCTTCGAGGGGCTCGACGGGGTGGCCAACGCGCTGGATAATGTGGATGCCAGTAAGGGGGGGATGTATAGGGTTATAGGGGGTTATAGGGGGGGATATGGAGGTCCTATGGGGTCATTAAGGGGGGACACAGGGGGGGATATGGGGGAACATGGGGTTATAAGGCGGTATATGGGGGGATATGGGGTTATAGGGGGGGATATGGGGTTATAGGGGAAAGATATGTTGTTATAGGGGGATATATGGGGTTATAGGGGGGAGATATGGGGTTATAGGGGATATGGGGTTATAGGGGGGGGATATGGGGTTATAGGGGGGGATATGGGGTTATAGGGGATATGGGGTTATAGGGGGGGATATGGGGTTATAGGGGGGGATATGGGGGGGATATGGGGTTATAGGAGGGGATATGGGGTTATGAGTTCTTCGAGGGGCTCAACGGGGTGGCCAACGCGCTGGATAACGTGGATGCCAGTAAGGGGGGGATGTATAGGGTTATAGGGGGATATATGGGGTTATAGGGGGGGATATGGGGTTATAGGGGGGGATATGGGGGTCCTTTGGGGTCGTTAAGGGGGGATATGGAGGGTATGGGGGGATATGGGGTCATTATGGGGGATATGGGGGGATATGGGGTTATAGGGGGGGATATGGGGGGGATATGGGGTTATAGGGGGGGATATGGGGGATATGGGGTTATAGGGGGCTATAGGGGGGGATATGGGGTTATAGGGGGGGATATGGGGGGCTATAGGGGGCTATAGGGGGCTATAGGGGGGGATATGGGGTTATATGGGGTTATATGGGGGGGATATGGGGCTATGAGTTCTTCGAGGGGCTCGATGGGGTGGCCAATGCGCTGGATAATGTGGATGCCAGTAAGGGGATATGGGGTTATAGGGGGATATGGGGTTATAGGGGGGGATGTGGGGTTATAGGGGGCTATAGGGGGGGATATGGGGTTATAGGGGGGGATGTGGGGTTATAGGGGGGGATATGGGGTTATAGGGGGGGATGTGGGGTTATAGGGGGGGATATGGGGTTATAGGGGGAATATGGGGTTATAGGGGGCATATGGGGTTATAGGGGGAGATATGGGGTTAAAGGGGATCCTATTGGGTCATTAAGAGGGGATATGGGGTTATGGAGGAATATATGGGGGTATATGGGGTGATAGGGGGGGATATGGGGTTATATGGGGTTATAGGGGGAGTTATGGGGGGATATGGAGGGTATATGGGGTAGTATTGCAGGATATGGGGTTATATGGGGGGATATGGGGTTATATGGGGGGGATATGGGGTTATAGGGGGCTATAGGGGGGGATATGGGGTTATATGGGGGGGATATGGGGTTATATGGGGTTATATGGGGGGGATATGGGGTTATATGGGGGGGATATGGGGTTATATGGGGGGATATGGGGTTATATGGGGGGGATATGGGGTTATAGGGGGGGATATGGGGTTATATGGGGGGGTTATGGGGTTATATGGGGGGATATGGGGTTGTAGGGTAGACATGGGGGGTACGGGGTTATGGGTTATGGAGGTATAGGGTTATAGGGTTATCTCAGCCCCCCCATAAGCCCCCATTCTAACCTTCCCCCCCATTGACCCCACTGTTTTATAGGGCTGTACATGGACCGTCGCTGCGTTTATTACCGCAAACCCTTGTTGGAATCGGGGACGTTGGGGACGAAGGGGAACGTTCAGGTCGTGGTCCCGTTCCTCAGCGAGTCCTACAGCTCCAGCCAGGACCCCCCCGAAAAGGCCATTCCCATCTGTACCCTAAAGAACTTCCCCAACGCCATCGAGCACACCCTGCAGGTAATGGGGGGATAGAGGGGGTGTATGGGGGGATATAGGGGGTGTATGGGGGGATATGGGGGGATATAGGGGGTGTATGGGGGATATAGGGGGTGTATGGGGGGATATAGGGGGTGTATGGGGGGATATAGGGGGGGATATGGGGGATATAGGGGGTGTATGGGGGGATATAGGGGGTGTATGGGGGATATAGGGGGTGTATGGGGGATATAGGGGGGGATATGGGGGATATAGGGGGTGTATGGGGGATATAGGGGGTGTATGGGGGGATATAGGGGGTGTATGGGGGGATATAGGGGGTGTATGGGGGATATAGGGGGTGTATGGGGGGATATGGGGGGATATAGGGGGTGTATGGGGGGATATGGGGGCTATAGGGGGGATATGGGGGGGATATGGGGCCATTCCCATCTGCACCCTAAAGAACTTCCCCAACGCCATCGAGCACACCCTGCAGGTAATGGGGGGATATAGGGGGTGTATGGGGGGATATAGGGGGTGTATGGGGGGATATGGGGGGTGTATGGGGGGATATAGGGGATATAGGGGGATATGGGCGGTATGGAGGGGATATAGGGGGATATATGGGGATATAGGGGGATATAAGGGGGAGATAGGGGAGATAGGGGGGGATATAGGGGGGGATATGGGGCCATCCCCATCTGCACCCTAAAGAACTTCCCCAACGCCATCGAGCACACCCTGCAGGTAATGGGGGGATATAGGGGGGGATATGGGGGGATATAGGGGGTGTATGGGGGATATAGGGGGGGATATGGGGGATATAGGGGGTGTATGGGGGATATAGGGGGGGATATGGGGGATATAGGGGGTGTATGGGGGATATAGGGGGGGATATGGGGGATGTAGGGGGTGTATGGGGGATATAGGGGGTGTATGGGGGATATAGGGGGTGTATGGGGGATATAGGGGGTGTATGGGGGGATATGGGGGGATATAGGGGGTGTATGGGGGATATAGGGGGTGTATGGGGGGATATAGGGGGTGTATGGGGGATATAGGGGGTGTATGGGGGGATATGGGGGGATATAGGGGGTGTATGGGGGGATATAGGGGGTGTATGGGGGATATAGGGGGTGTATGGGGGATATAGGGGGGGATATGGGGCCATTCCCATCTGCACCCTAAAGAACTTCCCCAACGCCATCGAGCACACCCTGCAGGTAATGGGGGGGTATAGGGGATATAGGGGGGATATAGGGGTGTATGGGGGGATATAGGGGGTGTATGGGGGGATATAGGGGGTGTATGGGGGGATATAGGGGATATAGGGGGATATGGGCGGTATGGAGGGGATATAGGGGGATATATGGGGATATAGGGGGATATAAGGGGGAGATAGGGGAGATAGGGGGGGATATAGGGGGGGATATGGGGCCATCCCCATCTGCACCCTAAAGAACTTCCCCAACGCCATCGAGCACACCCTGCAGGTAATGGGGGGATATAGGGGGTGTATGGGGGGATATAGGGGGTGTATGGGGGATATAGGGGGTGTATGGGGGGATATAGGGGGTGTATGGGGGATATAGGGGGTGTATGGGGGGATATGGGGGGATATAGGGGGTGTATGGGGGGATATAGGGGGTGTATGGGGGGATATAGGGGGTGTATGGGGGATATAGGGGGTGTATGGGGGATATGTGGGGTGTATGGGGGGGATATGGGGGGGATATGGGGCCATCCCCATCTGCACCCTAAAGAACTTCCCCAACGCCATTAAGCACACCCTGCAGGTAATGGGGGGGATATAGGGGGTATATGGGGGGATATAGGGGGTGTATGGGGGGATATAGGGGGGATATGGGGGGATATGGGGCCATTCCCATCTGCACCCTAAAGAACTTCCCCAACGCCATCGAGCACACCCTGCAGGTAATGGGGGGATATAGGGGGGGATATAGGGGGATATAGGGGATATAGGGGGGATTAATGGGGTTATGGGGGGGTTATAGGGTGAATAGGGGGGGATATGGGGGTTTTAGGGGAGATTAAGGGGGGATATAGGGGGATATGGGGGTTTTAGGGGGGATATGGGGGGTTTTAGGAGGTTTAGGGGGGGATATGGGGGGCTATTGGGTGTATGGAGGAGATATAAGGGGGATATGGGGGGATATAGGGGATATAAGGGGGGATATGGGGCTTATAGGGGGGAAAATGGGGGTTATGGAGGGGATATGGGGGGGGATATGGGGCCATCCCCATCTGCACCCTAAAGAACTTCCCCAACGCCATCGAGCACACCCTGCAGGTAATGGGGGATATAGGGGGTGTATGGGGGGATATAGGGGGTGTATGGGGGGATATGGGGGGATATAGGGGGGGATATGGGGGGATATAGGGGGTGTATGGGGGGATATAGGGGGTGTATGGGGGATATAGGGGGTGTATGGGGGGATATGGGGGGATATAGAGGGTGTATGGGGGATATAGGGGGTGTATGGGGGAATATGGGGGGATATTGGGGGTGTATGGGGGATATAGGGGGTGTATGGGGGGATATAGGGGGTGTATGGGGGGATATAGGGGATGTATGGGGGGATATAGGGGGTGTATGGGGGGATATAGGAGGTGTATGGGGGGATATAGGGGGTGTATGGGGGGATATAGGGGATGTATGGGGGGATATAGGGGGTGTATGGGGGGATATAGGGGGTGTATGGGGGGATAGAGGGGGTGTATGGGGGGGATATAGGGGATATAGGGGGGATTAATGGGGTTATGGGGGGGCTATGGGGTGTATGGAGGAGATATAAGGGGGATATGGGGTGTATGGAGGGGATATGGGGGGTGTATGGGGGATATAGGGGGTGTATGGGGGGATATGGGGTGTATGGGGGGATATAGGGGGTGTATGGGGGATATAGGGGGTGTATGGGGGGATATAGGGGGTGTATGGGGGGATATAGGGGATGTATGGGGGGATATAGGGGGTGTATGGGGGGATATAGGGGGTGTATGGGGGGATATAGGGGGTGTATGGGGGGATATAGGGGATGTATGGGGGGATATAGGGGGTGTATGGGGGGATATAGGGGGTGTATGGGGGGATATAGGGGATATAAGGGGGATATAGGGGAGATAGGGGGGGATATGGGATGTATGGGGGGATATGGGGCCATCCCCATCTGCACCCTAAAGAACTTCCCCAACGCCATCGAGCACACCCTGCAGGTAATGGGGGGATATAGGGGATATAGGGTGTTTAGGGGGGATATGGGGGGATATAGGGGGGATATGGGGGGATATAGGGGGCTTTGGGGGGGTTTTAGGGGGTTTAGGGGGGGATATGGGGAGTATGGATGGGATATGGGGTGTATAGGGGGGGATATAAGGGGGATATGGGGGTTTAGGGGGGGGATTTGGGGGGTTTAGAGGGGGATATGGGGGGTATAGGGGGGTTATGGGGTGAATAGGGGGGGATATGGGGCCATCCCCATCTGCACCCTAAAGAACACACCCTGCAGGTAATGGGGGGATATATGGGGGATTATGGGGGGTCCTAGGGGGGATATAGGGGGGTTTAATAGGGTTTTAGGGGGGGTATGGGGGGTTTAGGGGGGGATATGGGGGGATTATTGGGGTTATGGGGGGGATATGGGGGCTTAAGGGGGGGATATGGGGGGTTTAGGGGGGGATTTGGGGGGTTATGGGGTGTTTAGGGGGGATATAGGGGGGTTTAGGGGAGGATATGGGGGGATATGGGATGTATGGAGGGGATATGGGGGGATATGGGGTGTATGGAGGGGATATGGGGGGATATGGGGTGTATGGAGGGGTTATGGGGGGGATATGGGGGGATATAGGGCGGTTTAAGAGGGTTTTATGGGGGGTATGGGGGGGTTTAGGGGGGGATTTTGGGGGTTATGGGGTGTTTAGGGGAGATATGGGGGGTTTTAGGGGGTATGGGGGGGGATATGGGCTGTATGGAGGGGTTATAAGGGGGATATGGGGGTTATGGGGGGGGATATGGGGGATTTTGGGGGGGGTATGGGGAGATATGGGGGGTTTTGGAAGGGATTTGGGGTATATGGAAGGGATATGTGGGGTTTTAGGGGGTGATATGGGGGTTACGGGTGGAGATGGGGGATATGGGGGGTTTAGGGGGGGGGTATGGGGGGGTTATGGGGTTATGTGGGGAGATATGGGGGGATATGGGGATATAGGAGGGGATATGGGGGTTTGGGGGGAGCTATGGGGGGCTATGGGGTTATAGGGGGGGATATGGAAGGATATGGGGGAATTGGGGGGAGCTATGGGGGGCTATGGGGATATAGGGGGGGATATGGAAGGATATGGGGGTTTGGGGGGGAGCTATGGGGGGATATGGGGATATGGGGGGGATATAGAAGGATATGGGGGTTTGGGGGGAGCTATGGGGATATAGGGGGGGATATGGAAGGATATGGGGGTTATGTGGGGAGATATGGGGGGCTATGGGGATATAGGGGGGGATATGGAAGGATATGGGGGTTTGGGGGGGAGCTATGGGGGACTATGGGGATATAGGGGGGTATATAGAAGGATATGGGGGTTTCGGGGGAGCTGTGGGGGGCTATGGGGATATAGGGGGGAATATGGAAGGATATGGGGGGGTTGTGGGGAGCTATGGGGGGCTATGGGGATATAGGGGGGGATATAGAAGGATATGGGGGTTTGGGGGGAGCTATGGGGGGCTATGGGGATATAGGGGGGTATATAGAAGGATATGGGGGTTTGGGGGGAGCTATGGGGGGCTATGGGGATATAGGGGGGGATATGGAAGGATATGGGGGGGTTGTGGGGGGCTATGGGGATATAGGGGGGGATATGGAAGGATATAGGGGTTTTGGGGGGAGCTATGGGGGGCTATGGGGATATAGGGGGGGATATGGAAGAATATAGGGGTTTTGGGGGGAGCTATGGGGGGCTATGGGGATATAGGGGGGGATATGGAAGGATATGGGGGTTATGTGGGGAGCTATGGGGGGCTATGGGGATATAGGGGGGCATATGGGGATATAGGGGGGGATATGGGGATATAGGGGGGGATATAGAAGGATATGGGGGGCTATGGGGATATAGGGGGGGATATAGAAGGATATGGGGGGCTATGGGGATATAGGGGGGGATATAGAAGGATATGGGGGGCTATGGGGATATAGGGGGGGATATGGGGGGCTATGGTGTTGCTATGGGTTGTATGGAGGGGCTTTGTGGTGTTTTTGGGGTCTCAGTGTTATCTCTTCCCCCCCCCCCCAACCCCAATTCTTGTTGCCCCCCCCCCATTTTGCAGTGGGCTCGGGATGAGTTCGAGGGGCTCTTCAAGCAGCCGGCGGAGAACGTCAACCAGTACCTGGCGTACGGATATGGGGGGATATGGGGGGATATGGGGGGCTATGGGGTTATAGGGGGGGATATAGGGGGATATGGGGAGGATATGGGGTTATAGGGGGGGGATATGGGGGGCTATGGGGGGATATGGGGGGATAGGGGGGTCTATGGGGGGATATGGGGGGGATATGGGGTTATAGGGGGATATGGGGGGATAGGGGGGTCTATGGGGGGATATGGGGGGGATATGGGGTTATAGGGGGATATGGGGGGATAGGGGGGTCTATGGGGGGATATGGGGGGCTATTGGGGGATAGGGGGGTCTGTGGGGGGATAGGGGGGGATATGGGGTTATACGGGGGGGATATGGGGTTATAGGGGGGGATATGGGGGGGGAATATGGGGTTATATGGGGGGACATGGGGGGGATATGGGGTTATATGGGGCGGATATGGGGTTATATGGGAGGATATGGGGTTATATGGGAGGATATGGGGGTATATGGGGGAATATGGGGGGGATATGGGGTTATAGGGGGGGATATGGGGTTATAGGGGGGGGATATGGGGTTATAGGGGGGGATATGGGGGGATATGGGGCTATAGGGGGGGGATATGGGGTTATAGGGGGGGATATGAGTTTATAGGGGGGGGATATGGGGTTATATGGGAGGATATGGAGTTATAGGGGGGGATATGGGGTTATAGGTCGGGGGTTGGGGGGTTATAGAGGGGGATATGGGGTTATATGGGGAGATATGGGATTATATGGCGGGATATGGGGGGGATATGGGGGTCTATGGGGGAATAGAGGGGTCTGTGGGGGGGATATGGGGGGATATGGGGTTATAGGGGGGGATATGGGGGGATATGGGGCTATGGGGGGGGATATGGGGTTATAGGTGGGGGATATGGGGTTATAGGGGGGGATATGGGGGGGATATGGGGGTCTAGGGGGAGATATGGGGAAATATGGGGAGGATATGGGGTTATAGGGGGGGATATGGGGTTATAGGGGGGGGATATGGGGGGATATGGGGAGATATGGGGAGATATGGGAGGATATGGGGGAATATGGGGGGGATATGGGGTTATAGGGGGGGATATGGGGTTATAGGGGGGGGATATGGGGGGCTATGGGGGGATATGGGGGGGATATGGGGTTATAGGGGGATATAGGGGGGATATGGGGGTCTATGGGGGGATATGGGGGTATATGGGGGGATATGGGGTATCTATGGGGGGATATGGGGGTCTATGGGGGAATAGGGGGGTCTATGGGGGGCTATGGGGGGATAGGGGGGTATGTGGGGGGATAGGGGGGGATATGGGGTTATACGGGGGGGATATGGGGTTATAGGGGGTTATAGGGGGGGGATATGGGGTTATAGGGGGTTATAGGGGGGGGATATGGGGTTATATGGGGGGATATGGGGGATATGGGGTTATGGGGGGGGATATGGGGGGCTATGGGGGGATATGGGGGGGATATGGGGTTATAGGGGGGATATGGGGGTCTATGGGGGGATATGGGGGTCTGTGGGGGGATATGGGGTATCTATGGGGGGATATGGGGGTCTATGGGGGAATAGGGGGGTCTATGGGGGGGATATGGGGGGATATGGGGTTATTGGGGGGATATGGGGGGATATGGGGCTATAGGGGGGGGATATGGGGTTATAGGGGGGGATATGGGGTTATATGGGAGGATATGGGGTTATAGAGGGGGATATGGGGTTATATGGGGAGATATGGGATTATATGGCGGGATATGGGGGGGATATGGGGGTCTAGGGGGGGATAGGGGGGGATATCCCCTATTAACCCCCCCATTAACCCCCCTTATAGCTCCATACTCCCTATTAACCCCCACACAGCCCCCTATTACCCCTATTACCCCCTATATATCCCCTCATTACCCCTATTACCCCCTATATACCCTCTAATTACCCCTATTACCCCCCATATACCCTCTAATTACCCCTATTACCCCCCATATACCCTCTAATTACCCCTATTACCCCCCATATACCCCTAATAACCCCATTAAATCCTCTTATATACTCCACCCCATAGTGACCCCCGCTTTGTGGAGCGAGCCCTGCGCCTGCCCGGCACGCAGCCCTTGGAGGTGCTGGAAGCCCTACAGAGGGCGCTGCACCCCATAGGCCCCATATACCCCCCATAAACCACCCCATAGCCCCCATTAACCCCCATATACCCCCCATAAACCACCCCACAGCCCCCATTAACCCCCATAAACCACCCCATAGCCCCCATTAACCCTCATAAACCACCCCATAGCCCCCATAAACCACCCCATAGCCCCCATTAGCCCCCATAAACCACCCCATAGCCCCCATTAACCCCCATATACCCCCCATAAACCACCCCATAGCCCCCATTAACCCCCATAAACCACCCCATAGCCCCCATTAACCCTCATAAACCACCCCATAGCCCCCATAAACCACCCCATAGCCCCCATTAGCCCCCATAAACCACCCCATAGCCCCCATTAACCCCCATATACCCCCCCATAAACCACCCCATAGCCCCCATAAACCACCCCATAGCCCCCATTAACCTTCATAAACCACCCCATAGCCCCCATTAACCCCCATTAACCACCCCATAGCCCCCATATACCCCCATAAACCAACCCATAGCCCCCATTAACCCCCATAAACCACCCCATAGCCCCCATAAACCACCCCATAGGCCCCATTAACCCCCATATACCCCCATAAACCACCCCATAGCCCCCATTAACCCCCATTAGCCCCCATTAACCCCCATATACCCCCCATAAACCACCCCATAGCCCCCATTAACCCCCATAAACCACCCCATAGCCCCCATAAACCACCCCATAGCCCTCATTAACCACCCCATAGCCCCCATAAACCACCCCATAGCCCTCATTAACCACCCCATAGCCCCCATAAACCACCCCATAGCCCCCATAAACCACCCCATAGCCCCCATATACCCCCCATAAACCACCCCATAGCCCCCCCATTAACCCCCTATTTCCACCCCATAGTGACCCCCGCTTTGTGGAGCGAGCCCTGCGCCTGCCCGGCACGCAGCCCTTGGAGGTGCTGGAAGCCCTACAGAGGGCGCTGCACCCCATAGGCCCCATATACCCCCATAAACCACCCCATAGCCCCCATTAACCACCCCATAGCCCCCATTAACCCCCATTAGCCCCCATTAACCACCCCATAGCCCCCATAAACCACCCCATAGCCCCCCATTAACCCCCATAAACCACCCATAAACCACCCCATAGCCCCCATATACCCCCATTAACCACCGCATAGCCCCCATATACCCCCATAAACCACCCCATAGCCCCCATTAACCACCCCATAGCCCCCATTAACCCCCATATACCCCCATAAACCACCCCATAGCCCCCATTAACCCCCATATACCCCCATAAACCACCCCATAGCCCCCATTAACCACCCCATAGCCCCCATAAACCACCCCATAGCCCCCATAAACCACCCCATAGCCCCCATTAACCCCCATTAACCACCCCGTAGCCCCCATTAACCACCCCATAGCCCCCATTAACCCCCATATACCCCCCATATACCCCCCATAAACCACCCCATAGCCCCCATTAACCACCCCATAGCCCTCATTAACCACCCCATAGCCCCCATAAACCACCCCATAGCCCCCATATACCCCTCATAAACCACCCCATAGCCCCCATTAACCACCTCCGTAGCCCCCATTAACCCCCCATATACCCCCCATAAACCACCCCATAGCCCCCATTAACCCCCATAAACCACCCCATAGCCCCCATAAACCACCCCATAGCCCCCATTAACCCCCACATACCCCCATAAACCACCCCATAGCCCCCATTAACCCCCATATACCCCCCATAAACCACCCCATAGCCCCCATTAACCCCCATATACCCCCCATAAACCACCCCATAGCCCCCATTAACCCCCATAAACCACCCCATAGCCCCCATTAACCACCCCATAGCCCCCATTAACCACCCCATAGCCCCCATAAACCACCCCATAGCCCCCATATACCCCCATATACCCCCCATAAACCACCCCATAGCCCCCATTAACCCCCATATACCCCCCCATAGCCCCCATTGACCCCATATCCTTCCCACCCCATAGTGACCCCCGCTTTGTGGAGCGAGCCCTGCGCCTGCCCGGCACGCAGCCCTTGGAGGTGCTGGAAGCCCTACAGAGGGCGCTGAGCACCGAGCGGCCCCATAACTGGGCTGATTGTGTGGGGTGGGCCTGTCGTCATTGGCACCGTCAGTACTGCAACAACATCCGGCAGCTGCTGCACAACTTCCCACCGGGACAGGTGGGGGTCTATGGGGGGAATGGGGGTATTGGGGTCTATGGGGGTTATGGGGTCAATGGGGGTAATGGGGGCAGTGGGGGTAGTGGGGGTTATAGGGTCAATGGGGGTAATGGGGACATTGGGGTTAATGGGGACATTGGGGTCAATGGGGTCAATGGGGGCAATGGGGGTATAGGGTCAATAGGGTCAATGGGGTCAATGGGGGCAATGGGGGTTATAGGGTTAATGGGGGGAATGGGGGTTATAGGGTCAATGGGGTCTATGGGGACGTTGGGGTCAATAGGGTTTATAGTGTCAATGGGGTCAATGGGGTCAATGAGGGTGTTGGAGTCAGTGGGGACATTGGGGTCAATGGGGGCTATGGGGTCAATGGGGTTTATAGGGTCAATGGGGTCAATGGAGTCAATGGGGTTAATGGGGGTAATGGGGGTTATACGGTCAGTGGGGTCAATGGGGGGAATGGGGTCAATGGGGGCAGTGGGGGTAGTGGGGCTTATAGGGTCAATGGGGATCAGTGGGGTCTATGGGGGTAATGGGAGTATTGGGGACATTGGGGTCAATGGGGGTAATGGGGTCAATGGGGGTAATGGGGGCAGTGGGGGTAGTGGGGCTTATAGGGTCAATGGGGATCAGTGGGGTCTATGGGGGTAATGGGAGTATTGGGGACATTGGGGTCAATGGGGGTAATGGGGTCAATGGGGGTAATGGGGGCAGTGGGGGTAGTGGGGGTTATAGGGTCAATGGGGGTAATGGAGACATTGGGGTCAATGGGGACATTGGGGTTAATGGGGGCTATGGGGGTATTGGGGTCAATGGGGGTTAGTGGGGGTATAGGGTCAGTGGGGTCAATGGGGGTATTGGGGTCAATGGGGGTAATGGGGTCAATGGGGGTATTGGGGTCAATGGGGGTAATGGGGTCTATGGGGGTAATGGGGGTATTGGGGTCTATGGGGGTAATGGGGGTATTGGGGTCTATGGGGGTTATGGGGTCAGTGGGGTCTATGGGGTAATGGGGTCTATGGGGTCTATGGGGGTAATGGGGGTATTGGGGTCTATGGGGGTTATAGGGTCAGTGGGGTCTATGGGGTCAATGGGGGTAATGGGGGTGATGGGGGTATTGGGGTCAATGGGGTCTATGGGGCAGTGGGGGTTATAGGGTCAATGGGGGTAATGGGGGTATTGGGGTCAATGGGGGTATTGGGGTCTGTGGGGTCTATGGGGCAGTGGGGGTTATAGGGTCAGTGGGGGTAATGGGGGTATTGGGGGTAGTGGGGTCAATGGGGACATTGGGGTCAATGTGGACGTTTGGGTCAATGGGGTCAATGGGGACATTGGGGTCAATGGGGTCAATGGGGGTAATGGGGATTATAGGGTCAATGGGGGAAATGGGGGTGATGGGGGTATTGGGGGTTATAGGGTCAATGGGGTCAATGGGGACATTGGGGTCAATGGGGACATTGAGGTCAATGGGGTCAATGGGGGTTATAGGGTCAGTGGGATCTATGGGGGCGTTGGGGTCAATGGGGGTTATAGGGTCAATGGGGGGAATGGGGGTTATAGGGTCAGTGGGGTCTATGGGGTCAATGGGGACATTGGGGTCAATGGGGTCAATGGGAGTAATGGGGCATTGGGGTCAATAGGGTCAATGGAGACATTGGGGTCAATGGGGGTTATAGGGTCAATGGGGTAATGGGGACATTGGGGGCAATGGGGATGTTGGGGTCAATGGGGTTTATAGGGTCAATGGGGTCAATGGGGGCAATGGGGACATTGGAGTCAATGGGGTCAATGGAGGTTATTGGTACAATGGGGACAATGGGGATGTTGAGGTCAGTGGGGTCAATGGGGACATTAGGGCCAATGGGGGTATTAGGGTCAATGGGGGGAATGGGGGGTATAGGGTTAGTGGGGTCAGTGGGGACATTGAGGTCAATGGGGTCAATGGGGACACTGGGGTCAATGGGGACATTGGGATCAATGGGTGTTATAGGGTCAATGGGATCAATGGGGGTTATAGGGTCAATGGGATCAATGGGGGTTATAGGATCAATGGGGGTTATAGGGTCAATGAGGGTTATAGGGTCAGTGAGGGTTATAGGGTCAATGGGGGTATTGGGGTCAATGGGGATGTTGGGTGTTATGGGACCCCTGTGACCTTTGACCCCGTGACCTCTGACCCCGCAGAAGACGAACTCGGGGACGCTGTTCTGGTCGGGGCCGAAGCGCTGCCCACATCCGCTGACCTTTGACCCCGACAACGTGAGTTGACCCCATAGAACCCAATATGACCTCATAGAACCCATATAACCCCATATAACCCCATATAACCCCATATAACCCCATATAACCCCATATAACCCCATATAACCCCATATAACCCCATATCCCCCCATATAACCCCATATAACCCCATATAACCCCATATAACCCCATATATCCCCTATATAACCCCATATAACCCCATATAACCCCATATAACCCCATATAACCCCATATAACCCCATATCCCCCCATATAACCCCATATAACCCCATATAACCCCATATAACCCCATATAACCCCATATAACCCCATATAACCCCATATAACCCCATATCCCCCCATATAACCCCATATAACCCCATATAACCCCATATAACCCCATATATCCCCTATATAACCCCATATAACCCCATATAACCCCATATAACCCCATATAACCCCATATAACCCCATATCCCCCCATATAACCCCATATAACCCCATATAACCCCATATAACCCCATATAACCCCATATCCCCCCATATAACCCCATATAACCCCATATAACCCCATATAACCCCATATAACCCCATATAATCCCATATAGCCCTATATAACCCCATATCCACCCCGTATCCCCCCCTATAACCCCATATCCCCCCATATCCCCCCATATAACCCCATATCTCCCCCTATAACCCCATATCCCCCCATATAACCCCATATAACCCCATATCCCCCCCTATAACCCCCTATAACCCCATATCCCCCCCTATAACCCCCTATAACCCCATATCCCCCCCTATAACCCCATATCTCCCCCTATAACCCCATATCCCCCCCTATAACCTTATATCCCCCCTATAACCCCCTATAACCCCATATCCCCCCATATAACCCCCATATAACCCCACATCCACCCCATATCCCCCCCTATAACCCCATATCCCCCCCTATAACCCCATATCCCCCCCTATAACCCCATATCCCCCCATATAACCCCATATAACCCCACATCCACCCCATATCCCCCCCTATAACCCCATATCCCCCGCATATAACCCTATATCCCGCCCTATAACCCCCTGTAACCCCCATATCCCCCCATATAACCCCATATCCCCCCCTATAACCCCATATCTCCCCCCTATAACCCCCTATAACCCCATATCTCCCCCCTATAACCCCCTATAACCCCATATCCCCCCATATCCCCCCCATATCCCCCCCCATAACCCCATATAACCCCATATCCCCCCCATGTCTCCCCCTATAACCCCATATCACCCCCATATCCCCCCCATATTCCCCCATATAACCCCATATCCCCCCCTATAACCCCCTATAACCCCATCTCCCCCCCTATAACCCCCTATAACCCCATCTCCCCCCCATAACCCCCTATAACCCCATATCCCCCCCTATAACCCCCTATAACCCCATATCCCCCCTATAACCTTATATCCCCCCATATCCCCCCTTATAATTCCATATCCCCCCATATAACCCCATGTCTCCCCCTATAACCCCATATCCCCCCCTATAACCTTATATCCCCCCTATAACCCCATATAACCCCATATGCCCCCCATATAACCCCCTATAACCCCATATCCCCCCCTATAACCCCCTATAACCCCATATCCCCCCTATAACCCCATATCCCCCCCCTATAACCCCATATAACCCCATATCCCCCCCTATAACCCCATATCCCCCCCATGTCTCCCCATATAACCCCATGTCCCCCCCATGTCCCCCATATAACCCCATATCCCCCCTATAACCTCATATCCCCCCTATAACCCCATATCTCCCCCCTATAACCCCATATCTCCCCCCTATAACCCCATCTCCCCCCTATAACCCCATATCCCCCCCTATAACCCCCTATAACCCCATCTCCCCCCCTATAACCCCATATCCCCCCATATCCCCCCCTATAACCCCATATCCCCCCTATAACCCCCTATAACCCCATATCCCCCCCTATAACCCCATATGCCCCCCCTATAACCCCATATCCCCCCCCTATAACCCCCTATAACCCCATATCCCCCCCTATAACCCCCTATAACCCCATATCCCCCCCGTCTCCCCCTATAACCCCATATCCCCCCCATATGCCCCCCATATAACCCCATATATCCCCCCATATCCCCACATATCCCCCCTATAACCCCATATCCCCCCATATTTCCCCCATACCCCCCCTATAACCCCATATCCCCCCCATATCCCCCCATATCCCCCCATATCTCCCCATATCCCCCCCCATATAACCCCATATCCCTTCCCATATAACCCCATATCCCCTCATATAACACCATATCCACTCCATATACCCCCATATAACCCCATATCCCCCCATATCCCCCCATATCCCCCCTATAACCCCATATCCCCCCCATATAACCCCATATCCCCCCCTATAACCCCATATCTCCCCCCCTATAATTGCAGCCCCTCCACCTGGATTACATCATGGCGGCCGCCAACCTGTTTGCTCAGACTTATGGGATCGAGGGCTCTCGGGATCGGGGCTCGGTGGTGGAGCTGCTCCGGCACGTCCGCGTCCCCCCATTCGCCCCCAAAGCCGGAGTCAGGATCCACGTGTCGGACCAGGAGCTGCAGAGCGCGGCTGCAACCCTGGGTGGGTGTTATGGGGTCAGCTATGGGGTTATAGGGGGGATATGGGGTTATAGGGGGGGATATGGGGTTATATGGGGTTATTTGGGGGGGATATGGGGTTATAGGGGGGGATATGGGGTTATATGGGGGGATATGGGGTTATATGGGGAGATATCAGGGAGATATGGGGGGATATGGGGTTATATGGGGTTATAGAGGGGAGATATGGGGGGATATGGGGTTATATGGGGGGATATGGGGGGATATGGGGTTATATGGGGGAGATATGGGGGGGATATGGGGTTATATGTGGGGATATGGGGTCATTAATGGGGTTTTATGGGAGGATATGGGGGAGATATGGGGGGATATGGGGCTATAGGGGGAGATATGGGGTTGTAGGGGGTTATATGGGGTTATATGGGGGAGTCAGGATCCACGTGTCGGACCAGGAGCTGCAGAGCGCGGCTGCAACCCTGGGTGGGTGGGATATAGGGTCATTAATGGGGTTATATGGGGTTATATGGGGGGATATGGGGTCATTAATGGGGTTATATGGGGGGATATGGGGTTATATGGGGGGATATGGGGTTATAGGGGGGGATATGGGGGAGATATGGGGTTATATGGGGGGATATGGGGTCATATGGGGGGATATGGGGTTATATGGGGGGATATGAGTTATATGGGGGAGATATGGGGTTATAGGGGGGATATGGGGTCATATGGGGGGATATGGGGTCATTAATGGGGTTATATGGGGGGATATGGGGTTATAGGGGGGGTTATGGGGTTATATGGGGGGATATGGGGTTATAGGGGGGGTTATGGGGTTATATGGGGTGTATATGGGGTTATAGAGGGGATATGGGGGAGATATGGGGTTATATGGGGGAGTCAGGATCCACGTGTCGGACCAGGAGCTGCAGAGCGCGGCTGCAACCCTGGGTGGGTGTTATGGGGTCAGCTATGGGGTTATAGGGGGTTATATGGGGGAGATATGGGGTTATATGGGGGGATATGGGGTTATATGGGGGCATATGGGGTTATAGGGGGTTACAGAGGGGAGATATGGGGGGATATGGGGTCGTTAATGGGGTTATATGGGGGGATATGGGGTTATATGGGGGAGATATGGGGGGGATATGGGGTTATATGTGGGGATATGGGGTCATTAATGGGGTTTTATGGGAGGATATGGGGGAGATATGGGGGGATATGGGGTCATACAGGGTGTATATGGGGTTATAGGGGGGATATTGGGTCATTAATGGGGTTATATGGGGGATATGGGGGAGTCAGGATCCACGTGTCG
Source organism: Coturnix japonica (assembly GCF_054131305.1). Taxonomy (NCBI): domain Eukaryota; kingdom Metazoa; phylum Chordata; class Aves; order Galliformes; family Phasianidae; genus Coturnix; species Coturnix japonica. The sequence continues at coordinate 202,364 of NW_028189000.1, read as the reverse complement.
GACCAGGAGCTGCAGAGCGAGGCTGCAACCCTGGGTGGGTGGGATATAGGGGGGATATGGGGTTATATGGGGTTATAGGGGGGATATGGGGTTATAGAGGGGAGATATGGGGGGATGTGGGGTTATATGGGGGGATATGGGGTTATATGGGGGTTATAGAGGGGAGATATGGGGGGATATGGGGTCATTAATGGGGTTATATGGGGGATATGGGGTTATATGGGGGGATATGGGGTCATAGGGGGGGATATGGGGTTATATGGGGTTATATGGGGTCATATGGGGGGATATGGGGTTATATGGGGGGATATGAGTTATATGGGGGAGATATGGGGTTATAGGGGGGATATGGGGTTATATGGGGGGATATGGGGTTATATGGGGTTATATGGGGGGGATATGGGGTTATATGGGGGGATATGGGGTTATATGGGGTTATATGGGGGATATGGGGTTATATGGGGGGATATGGGGTTATAGGGGGTTATAGAGGGGAGATATGGGGGGATATGGGGTTATATGGGGGGGATATGGGGTTATATGGGGTCATATAGGGGGGATATGGGGTTATATGGGGGATATGGGGTTATAGGGGGTTATAGAGGGGAGATATGGGGGGATATGGGGTTATATGGGGGGATATGGGGTCATTAATGGGGTTATATGGGGGATATGGGGTTATATGGGGGGATATGGGGTCATTAATGGGGTTATATGGGGGATATGGGGTTATATGGGGGGATATGGGGTTATAGGGGGTTATAGAGGGGAGATATGGGGGGATATGGGGTTATATGGGGGGGATATGGGGTTATATGGGGTCATATAGGGGGGATATGGGGTTATATGGGGGGATATGGGGTTATAGGGGGTTATAGAGGGGAGATATGGGGGGATATGGGGTTATATGGAGGGATATGGGGTTATATGGGGGGATATGGGGGAGATATGGGGTTATATGGGGGGATATGGGGTTATAGGGGAAGATATGGGGTTATATGGGGGAATATGGGGGGGATATGGGGTTATATGGGGGGATATGGGGTTATAGGGGAAGATATGGGGTTATATGGGGGAATATGGGGGGGATATGGGGTTATATGGGGGGATATGGGGTTATAGGGGAAGATATGGGGTTATATGGGGGAATATGGGGGGGATATGGGGTTATATGGAGGGATATGGGGTTGTAGGGGGGGATATGGGGGAGTCAGGATCCACGTGTCGGACCAGGAGCTGCAGAGCGCGGCTGCAACCCTGGGTGGGTGGGATATAGGGGGTATATGGGGTTATATGGGGGGGATATGGGGAGATACAGGGTCATATGGGGGGATGTGGGGTTATATGGGGTTATAGGGGGGATATGGGGTCATTAATGGGGTTATATGGGGGATATGGGGTGATATGGGGTCATTAATGGGGTTATATGGGGGATATGGGGTGATATGGGGTCATTAATGGGGTTATATGGGGGATATGGGGTGATATGAGGTCATTAATTGGGTTATAGGGGGTTATAGAGGGGAGATATGGGGTGATATGGGGTTTATATGGGGTGATATGGGGTTTATATGGGGTCAGCTATGGGGTTATATGGGGGCATATGGGGTTATAGGGGGTTATAGAGGGGAGATATGGGGGTATATGGGGTTATATGGGGGGATATGGGGTTGATATGGGGGGATATGGGGTTATATGGAGGGATATGGGGTTATAGGGGGGGATATGGGATTATAGGGGGAGATATGGGGTTATATGGGGTTATATGGGGAGGATATAGGGTCAGTAATGGGGTTATATGGGGGGATATGGGGTCAGTAATGGGGTTATATGGGGGGATATGGGGTTATATGGGGGGATATGGGGTTATATGGGGGGATATATGGGATTACAGGGGGAGATATGGGGTTATATGGGGTTATATGGGGTTATATGGGGTTATATGGGGTTATATGGGGTTATATGGGGTTATATGGGTTCTGCCCCATAGATGACGGGCGCCTGGAGGAGCTGAGGGCGGCGCTGCCCAACCCCGATGAGCTGCCGGGATTCCGCATGTTCCCCATTGAGTTCGAGAAGGTGCCGCCCCACAACCTGCCCCACAACCTGCCCCATAACCTGCCCCACAACCTGCCCCATAACCTGCCCCACAACCTGCCCCATAACCTGCCCCATTACCTGCCCCACAACCTGCCCCATAACCTGCCCCACAACCTGCCCCATAACCTGCCCCATAACCTGCCCCATTACCTGCCCCACAACCTGCCCCACAACCTGACCCATAACCTGCCCCATAACCTGCCCCACAACCTGCCCCACAACCTGCCCCATAACCTGCCCCATAACCTGCCCCACAACCTGCCCCATAACCTGCCCCATAACCCGCCCCATAACCTGCCCCACAACCTGCCCCATAACCTGCCCCATAACCTGCCCCATAACCTGCCCCACAACCTGCCCCATAACCTGCCCCATTACCTGCCCCACAACCTGCCCCATAACCTGCCCCACAACCTGCCCCATAACCTGCCCCATAACCTGCCCCATTACCTGCCCCACAACCTGCCCCACAACCTGACCCATAACCTGCCCCATAACCTGCCCCACAACCTGCCCCACAACCTGCCCCATAACCTGCCCCATAACCTGCCCCACAACCTGCCCCATAACCTGCCCCATAACCCGCCCCATAACCTGCCCCACAACCTGCCCCATAACCTGCCCCACAACCTGCCCCACAACCTGCCCCACAACCTGCCCCGTTACCTGCCCCACAACCTGCCCCACAACCTGCCCCATAACCTGCCCCATTACCTGCCCCACAACCTGCCCCATAACCTGCCCCACAACCTGCCCCATAACCTGCCCCATAACCTGCCCCATAACCTGCCCCACAACCTGCCCCATAACCTGCCCCATAATCTGCCCCATAACCTGCCCCATAACCTGCCCCATTACCTGCCCCATAACCTGCCCCATAACCTGCCCCATAACCTGCCCTACAACCTGCCCCATAACCTTCCCCATAAGTATCCTACCCATAATCCCTGCCCCATAACCCCTGCCCTATAACTGCTGCCCCATAAATCCCTGCCCCATAAGTACCCACCCCATAACCTGCCCCACTACCTGCCCCATAAGTCCCCGCCCCATAAGTCCCGTCCTTGTGCCCCATAGGACGACGACTCCAACTTCCACATGGATTTCATCGTTGCTGCCTCCAACCTGCGGGCAGAGAACTACGGGATCGCACCCGCCGACAGGCACAAGGTGGGACATATAGGGGATGTATGGGGTTATATGGGGTCCTATGGGGTTCTATGGGGTTGTATGGGGTTATATGGGGGGATATGGGGTTATATGGGGGTTATATGGGGTTATATAGGGTTATATGGGGTTGTATGGGGTCATATGGGGGGATATGAGGTTATATGGGGGTTATATGGGATTATATGGGGTCATATAGGGTTCTATAGGGTTCTATGGGGTTGTATGGGGGGATATGGGGTTATATGGGGGTTATATGGGGTTATATGGGGTCATAGATGGCGGGCAGAGAACTACGGGATCGCACCCACCAACAGGCACAAGGTGGGACCTATAGGTCATATAGGGGATGTATGGGGTTATATGGGGTCCTATAGGGTTCTATGGGGTTATATATAGGTATATATAGGGTTATATGGGGTTGTATGGGGGGATATGGGATTATATGGGGGTTATATGGGGTTATATGGGTTCCCAATGGGCTCTATGGGTTCCCAATGGGCTCTATGGTGTCTATGGGGTCTCAGTGAGCTCTGTGGGGTCCCAATGGATTCTATGGGGTCCCAATGGGTTCTATGGGGTCCCAATGGTCTCTATGGGGTCCCAGTGGTCTCTATGGGGTCCCAATGGGCTGTATGTGTTCTGCCCCACACCAGAGCAAGCTGATAGCAGGGAAGATCATCCCGGCCATCGCTCTATGGGGTCCCAATGGGCTCAATGAGTTCTATGGGGTCCCAATGGATTCTATGGGTTCCCAATGGGCTCTATGGGGTCCCAATGGGCTCTATGGGATCCCAGTGAGCTCTATGGGGTCCCAGTGGGTTCTATGGTGTCTATGGGGTCTCAGTGAGCTCTATGGGGTCCCAATGGATTCTGTGGGGTCCCAATGGGCTCTGTGGGTTCAGTAGTATCCCAATGGGCTCTATGGGGTCCCAATGGGTTCTATAGGTCCCAGTGGATTCTATGGGTTCCCTATGGGGTCTATGGGGTCTCAATGAGCTTTATGGGGTCCCAATGGATTCTGTGGGTTCCCAATGGGCTCTATGGGTTCAATGGGGTCCCAATGGGCTCTATGGTGTCTGTGGGGTCTCAGTGAGCTCTATGGGGTCCCAATGGATTCTATGGGGTCCCAATGGGTTCTATGGGGTCTATGGGGTCCCAGTAGGTCCCAGTGGTCTCTATGGGGTCCCAATGGGCTGTATGTGTTCTGCCCCACACCAGAGCAAGCTGATAGCAGGGAAGATCATCCCGGCCATCGCTCTATGGGGTCCCAATGGGTTCTATGGGGTCCATGGGGTTCCAATGGTTTCTATGGGCACTATGGGGTCCCAATGAGCTCTATGGGGTCCCAATGGGCTCTATGGGGTCCCAATGGGTTCTACAGGTCCCAGTGGATTCTGTGGGGTCCCAATGGGTTCTATGGGCACTATGGGGTCCCAGTGAGCTCTATGGGTTCCCAATGGGCTCTATGGGTTCCCAGTGGGCTCTATGGTGTCTATGGGGTCTCAGTGAGCTCTATGGGGTCCCAATGGATTCTATGGGTTCCCAATGGGCTCTATGGGTTCAGTGGGTTCCCAATGTGTTCTATGGGTTCCCAATGGGCTCTATGGGGTCCCAATGAGCTCTATGGTGTCTATGGGGTCTCAGTGAGCTCTATGGGGTCCCAATGTGTTCTATGGGTTCCCAATGGGCTCTATGGGTTCAGTGGGGTCCCAATGGGCTCTATGGGGTCCCAATGGGTTCTACAGGTCCCAGTGGATTCTATGGGGTCCCAATGGTCTCTATGGGGTCCCAATGGTCTCTATGGGTTCCCAATGGGCTGTATGTGTTCTGCCCCACACCAGAGCAAGCTGATAGCAGGGAAGATCATCCCGGCCATCGCTCTATGGGGTCCCAATGGGTTCTATGGGTTCCCAATGGATTCTATGGTCTCTATGGGGTCCCAATGGGTTCTATGGGTTCCCAATGGATTCTATGGTCTCTATGGGGTCCCAATGGGTTCTATGGGTTCCCAATGGATTCTATGGTCTCTATGGGGTCCCAATGGGTTCTATGGTCTCTATGGGGTCCCATTGGTCTCTATGGGGTCCCAATCGGCTGTATGAGTTCTGCCCCACACCAGAGCAAGCTGATAGCAGGGAAGATCATCCCGGCCATCGCTCTATGGGGTCCCAATGGGCTCAATGAGTTCTATGGGGTCCCAATGGATTCTATGGGTTCCCAATGGGCTCTATGGGTTCCCAATGGGCTCTATGGGATCCCAATGAGCTCTATGGGGTCCCAGTGGGTTCTATGGGCTCTATTGGGTCTCAGTGGGCTCAGTGGGGTCCCAATGGGTTCTGTGGGGTCCCAATGGGCTCTGTGGGTTCAGTAGCATCCCAATGGGCTCTATGGGGTCCCAATGGGCTCTATGGGGTCCCAATGGGTTCTACAGGTCCCAGTGGATTCTGTGGGATCCCAATGGGCTCTATGGGTTCAGAGGGGTCCCAATGGTCTCTATGGGCACTATGGGGTCCCAATGAGCTCTATGGGTTCCCAGTGGGCTCTATGGTGTCTATGGGGTCTCAGTGAGCTCTATGGGGTCCCAATGGGTTCTGTGGGTTCAGTAGCATCCCAATGGGCTCTATGGGGTCCCAATGGGCTCCATGGGTTCAGTGTGTTCCCAATGGGCTCTATGGGTTCAGTGGGGTCCCAATGGTCTCTATGGGGTCCCAATGGGTTCTATGGGGTCCATGGGGTCTCAATGGTTTCTATGGGGTCCCAATGGGTTCTATGGGGTCTATGGGGTCCCAATGGGCTCTATGGGTTCTGCCCCACACCAGAGCAAGCTGATAGCAGGGAAGATCATCCCGGCCATCGCGACGACGACGGCGGCCGTTGTGGGTCTGGCGTGTCTGGAGCTGTACAAGGTGGTGCAGGGACATCGGCGCCTCTCGTCCTATCGTAACGCCTTCCTCAACCTGGCGCTGCCCTTCGTCACCTTCTCCGAGCCCCTGGCCTGTCCTCGCAACAAGGTGGGCCCCATAAGTGGCCCCATAGATGGCCCTATAGATGGCCCTATAGATGGCCCTATAGATGGCCCTATAGATGGCCCTATAGATGGCGCCATAAGTGGCCCTATAGATGGCCCTATAGATGGCCCCATAAGTGGCCCTATAGATGGCCCCATAAGTGGCCCTATAGATGGCCCTATAGATGGCCCCATAAGTGGCCCTATAGATGGCCCTATAGATGGCCCCATAAGTGGCCCTATAGATGGCCCCATAAGTGGCCCTATAGATGGCCCTATAGATGGCCCCATAAGTGGCCCTATAGATGGCCCCATAAGTGGCCCTATAGATGGCCCTATAGATGGCCCCATAGATGGCCCTATAGATGGCCATATTGGGGTTGGGATATGGGGGTGGTTCCTCAACATTGAGCTGCCCTTTAAGGCCTTCTCTGAGCCCTTGGTCTGCCCTACAATGAGGTGGGCCCCATAAGTGGCCCTATAGATGGCCCCATAGATGACCCTATAGATGGCCCTATAGCTGGTCCTATTGGGGTTGGGATAGGGGGTGATATGGGGGCAATATGGGGGTGGTTCCTCAACCTGGCGCTGCCCTTCATCACCTTCTCTGAGCCCTTGGCCTGTCCTCGCAACAAGGTGGGCCCCATAAATGGCCCCATAGATGGCCCTATATGACCCCATATAACCCCATATAACCCTATATCCCCCCATATAACCCCATATAACCCCATATCCCCCCATATAACCCCATATCCCCCCCATATAACCCCATATCCCCCCATATAACCCCATATAACCCCATATCCCCCCATATATCCCCATATCCCCCCATATAACCCTATATAATCCCATATATCCCCAGTACTACGAGGTGGAGTGGACGCTGTGGGATCCCCTATATGACCCTATAACCCCATATAACCCCATATCCTCCCATATCCCCCCATATCCACCCATATAACCCCCTATAACCCCATATCCCCCCATATAACCCCATATCCCCCCATATAACCCCATATAACCCCATATAACCCCATATCCCCCCATATAACCCCATATACCCCATATAACCCCATATAACCCCATATCCCCCCATATAACCCCATATACCCCATATAACCCCATATAACCCCATATCCCCCCATATCCCCCCATATAACCCCATATCCCCCCATATAACCCCATATCCCCCCATATAACCCCATATAACCCCATATAACCCCCTATACCCCCCTATAACCCCCTATAACCCCCTATACCCCCCTATACCCCCCTATAACCCCCTATAACCCCATATAACCCCATATCCCCCCATATAACCCCATATCCCCCCATATCCCCCATATAACCCTATATAACCCCATACATTGCAGTACTACGAGGTGGAGTGGACGCTGTGGGATCGCTTTGAGGTTCAGGGGCTGCAGCCGGACGGGCAGGAAATGACCCTCAGGGAGTTCCTGGCCTACTTCAAGGTCAGCTTCCGGGTCAAGGGTCACGGGGTCACGGGGTCATGACCCCTCACCCCTTGAGACCCCCAATGACCCCACGTGACCCCCCATAACCCTTTGCCCTATGACCCCCATGACCCCTCCCTGTGACCCCCATGACCCTTATTACCCCGTGTGACCCCACATGACCCCTCATACGACCCCTAGGTGACCCCTCCATGACCCCTCCCCTATGACCCCATGACCCTTCTGACCCCCGTGACCCCATGTGACCCTTCTGACCCCATATGACCCCTGTGTGACCCCATGTGACCCTTATGACCCCATGACCCGTGTGACCCCATGTGACCCCTGTGTGACCCCGTGATCCTTATGACCCCTGTGACCCCATGTGACCCCATGTGACCCTGTGTGACCCCATGTGACCCCATGTGACCCCCCATGACCCCTCCCCTTGTGACCCCATGACCCTTGTGACCCCATGACCCTTGTGACCCCGTGACCCTTATGACCCCCATGACCCTTATGACCCAGTGACCCTTGTGACCCCACGACCCCTGTGACCCCGTGACCCTTGTGACCCCATGACCCCCATGACCCCGTGACCCTTATGACCCTGTGACCCTTATGACCCTATGACCCCTGTGACCCCATGACCCTTGTGACCTCATGACCCTTGTGACCCCGTGACCCTTATGACCCCCGTGACCCCTGTGTGACCCCTGTGACCCCATATGACCCCTGTGTGACCCCATGTGACCCCTGTTACTCTTGTTTGACCCCATGTGACCTCTCCCCCTGTGACCCCCCATGACCCCTCCCCTTGTGACCCCATGACCCTTGTGACCCCGTGACCCTTATGACCCCTGTGACCCTTGTGACTCTTATGACCCCGTGACCCTTGTGACCCCATGACCCTTGTGACCCCGTGACCCTTGTGACCCCATGACCCTTATGACCCCGTGACCCTTGTGACCCCATGACCCTTGTGACCCTGTGACCACGTGACCCTTGTGACCCCATGACCCTTGTGACCCCGTGACCCTTATTACCCCATGACCCTTGTGACCCCATGACCCCTGTGACCCAATGACCCTTGTGACCCCATGACCTTTGTGACCCCATGACCCTTATGACCCCATGACCCTTGTGACCCCGTGACCCTTGTGACCCCGTGACCCTTGTGACCCCGTGACCCTTATGACCCTTATGACCCCCGTGACCCCGGTGTGCCCTGTGCCCCCTCAGCGCGAGCACCGTCTGGAGGTGACGATGTTGTCTCAGGGCGTCTCCATGTTGTACTCGTTCTTCATGCCCCCGGCCAAGCTGAGGGAGAGACACGACCAGCCGTATGATTGACAGGGGGCGGGGCTTAAAGCAAAGGGGGCGGGGCTTAATGGGAGGGGGCGGGGCTTAAAAGGACACGACCAGCCGTATGATTGACAGGGGGCGGGGCTTCAAACAAAGGGGGCGGGGCTTAAAGGGAGGGGGCGGGGCTTAGAGAGAAAGGAGGGGCTTAAAGGGAGGGGGCGGGGCTTAAGAGAAAGGGGGCAGGGTTTAAAGGGGGCGGGGCTTAGGTGATGGACAGAGCTTGAATAAGGGGGCGGGGCTTAAAGGAAAGGGGCGGGGCTTACGTGACGGGGGCAGGGCTTAAGTGACAGTAGGCGTGGCTTAAAGAGGGGGGGCTAAATAAGGCTGTGGTTATGGAGGGGGGCGGGGCTTAAAGCAAAGGGGGGCGGGGCTTAAAACATGGGGGCGGGGCTAATGTGTGAGAGTGGCTTAATGGGAAGGGGCGGGGCTTAATCACAGGGGGCGGGGCTTAAAGGCTAAGGGATTGCTATGGGATGGCTATGGGGTCACTATGGGGTGGCTATGGGATGGCTATGGGGTGGCTATAGGGTCACTATGGGGTCGCTATGGGATGGCTATGGGGTCATTATGGGATAGCTGTGGGTTCACTATGGGATGGCTATGGGGTCGCTATGGGGTGGCTATAGGGTCACTATGGGGCTGCCATGGGGCCTCCATAAGGTGGCTATAGGGCGGCTATGGGGCACTGACCACCCCCCTATACACAGGATGACGGAGATCGTGGCGCGGGTGTCGAAGAAGAAGGTGGGCCGCCATGTCAAGGCGCTGGTCTTCGAGCTCTGCTGCAACGACGACAGCGATGCCGACATTGAGGTCCCATACGTGCGCTACGCCATCCGCTAGGCCTCACTTCCGGGTTAAGCCCCGCCCACTTCCGGGTTAAGCCCCTCCCACTTCCTGCCTCCAAGCCACACCCACTTCCGGGTTTGGCCACGCCCCTTTCTTCCCCTCCACTTCCGGGTTTGGCTCCGCCCCCCTTCGGGTTAGGCTCCGCCCCCTCGGTTTTGGCCCCGCCCCCTTTCTTGGGTTTGGCCCCGCCCACTTTTAGCTGTCGTCGTGTCCTTCTTCTTAACCCCCCCCCCATTTCTCCCCTTCCGAGGTCCTGATTGGTTGTTATAAGGGGGGCGGGGCTTAAAGGGGGCGGGGCTCCGCTCTAATTAATAAATAATAGACGTTGGCACAATGGGGTTTGTGAGGATGGGAATGGGGAGGGAAGCAAGATGGCCGCCAAGATGGTCGCCAACGTGACCCAAGATGGCCACCATTGTGACCCCAAGATGGCTGCCAATATGGCCGCCATTGACCCCAAGATGGCCGCCATTGTGACCCCAAGATGGCTGCCATTGACCCCAAGATGGCCGCCATTGACCCCAAGATGGCCGCCATTGTGACCCCAAGATGGCTGCCAATATGGCTGCCATTGACCCCAAGATGGCCGCCATTGTGACCCCAAGATGGCTGCCATTGTGACCCCAATATGGCTGCCAATATGGCTGCCAACATGACCCAAGATGGCCGCCATGATGAGCCCAAAATGGCTGCCATTGTGACCCCAAGATGGCCGCCATTGTGACCCCAAGATGGCTGCCAACATGGCTGCCATTGACCCCAAGATGGCCGCCATTGTGACCCCAAGATGGCTGCCAACATGGCTGCCATTGACCCCAAGATGGCCGCCATTGTGACCCCAAGATGGCTGCCATTGACCCCAAGATGGCCGCCATTGTGACCCCAAGATGGCTGCCAACATGGCTGCCATTGACCCCAAGATGGCCACCAACGTGACCCAAGATGGCCGCCAATGTGACCCCAAGATGGCTGCCAATATGGCCGCCATTGACCCCAAGATGGCCACCAATGTGACCCAAGATGGCCGCCAACGTGACCCAAGACGGCCGCCAATGTGACCCCAAGATGGCTGCCAATATGGCCGCCATTGACCCCAAGATGGCCGCCATTGTGACCCCAAGATGGCTGCCAATATGGCTGCCATTGACCCCAAGATGGCCGCCATTGTGACCCCAAGATGGCTGCCAACATGGCTGCCATTGACCCCAAGATGGCCACCAACGTGACCCAAGATGGCCGCCAACGTGACCCAAGATGGCCGCCAATGTGACCCCAAGATGGCTGCCAAGATGGCTGCCATTGACCTCAAGATGGACGCCAACGTGACCCAAGATGGCTGCCAAGATGGCTGCCATTGACCTCAAGATGGCCGCCAACGTGACCCAAGATGGCCGCCAACGTGACCCCAAGATGGCTGCCAAGATGGCTGCCATTGACCTCAAGATGGACGCCAACGTGACCCAAGATGGCTGCCAAGATGGCTGCCATTGACCTCAAGATGGCCGCCAACGTGACCCAAGATGGCCGCCAACGTGACCCCAAGATGGCTGCCAAGATGGCTGCCATTGACCTCAAGATGGAAGCCAACGTGACCCAAGATGGCCGCCATTGTGACCCCAAGATGGCTGCCAATATGGCTGCCAACATGACCCAAGATGGCCGCCGAGGTGCCGTGTGCAGCAGCCAATCAACAACAGCGCAGCGCCATCACGTGACCCCGCAGCCTTTATTGGGTTCCAGCCTCACAGTCATCACCCACAGCACCTGTGGGAACAGCACAGACCCCATTAATGACCCCATTAATTAACGACCCCATTAATTAATGACCCCATTAATTATCTCACGGCCCCATTAACGACCCATTAATGACCTCATTAATGACCCCACTAATTAACGACCCCATTAATGACCCCATTAATTAATGACTCCATTAACGACCCCATTAATTATCTCACGTCCCCATTAACGACCCCATTAATTAATGACTTCATTAACGACCCCCATATCCCTCATACTCTCCATATCCCCCCATGACCCCATATACCCCCTATAACCCCATATCCCCCATTGACCCCATATCCCCCATTCATCCCATTAAACCAATATCCCCCATATTGCCCCCATAACCCCATAGACCCCATTCACCCCATATCCCCCATACCCTCCATATCCTCCCTATAGCCCCATATCCCCATATAACCCCATACCCCTCCTATAACCCCATATCCCCCCCATGGCCCCATATCCCCCCATAACCCCATATCACCCCATATCCTTCCTATAACCCCATATCCCCCCATATCCCCCCTATAACCCCATATCCCCCATAACCCCATAACCCCATATCCCCCCATATCCCCCCATAACCCCATACCCCCCCATATCCCCCCATATCCCCTATAACCCCATATCCCCCCATAACCCCATATCCCCCCATATCCCCCTATAACCCCATAACCCCATATAACCCCATAACCCCATATCCCCCATATCCCCCCATAACCCTATAACACCATATAACCCCATACCCTCCATATCCCCCCAAATCCCCCCATAACCCCATATCCCCCCATAACCCCATATAACCCCATATAACCCCATATAACCCCATATCCCCCCATATCCCCCCATAACCCCATATAACCCCATATCCCCCCATATCCCCCCATAACCCCATATAACCCCATATCCCCCCATAACCCCATATCCCCCCTAACCCCATATCCCCCCATAACCCCATATAACCCCATATAACCCCATATCCCCCCATATCCCCCCATAACCCCATATCCTCCCATAACCCCATAACCCCATATCCCCCCTAACCCCATAACCCCATAATCCCATATCACCCCATATCCCCTATAACCCCATATCCCCCCATATAACCCCATATAACCCCATATCCCCCCATATAACCCCATATAACCCCATATCCCCCCATATAACCCCATATAACCCCATATCCCCCCATATAACCCCATATCCCCCATAACCCCATACCCTCACGCTCCATATCCCGTATCTCTTTGTATCTCTGGGCCGCGTCCATCACAGCTGCCTGCAGCCCGGCCAGCTGCACCGACAGCCTCACCGCTATGGGGGGGGGGGGGCACAAACATGAGGGGACCCCCCCCATATATAGGGTCAAACCCACCCTATATGGACACCCCCACATTTAGGACCCCCCCCCCTATATAGAGCCCCCCCCATATATGGGGTCAATCCCCCCCCAAATCCCCCCAATTATGGACCCCCAATGGAGACCCCACTTTGAAGACACCCCCCCATTTATGGACCCCCCCCCACTTAAGGACCCCCCCATTTAGGGACCCCCCCCCATATATAGGTTCAACCCCCCTTAAACCCCTCCCCAATATGGAGACCCCACTTTGAAGACCCCCCACCCAATTAAAGACCCCCCCCATTTAGGGCCTCCCCCCCCCCCCACTTAAGGACCCCCCATTAAGGTCCCCCCCCCATAAGGACCCTCCATTTAGGACCCCCCCCCATTTAGGACCCCCCCCATTTAGGGACCCCCCCCCATATATAGGGTCAACCCCCCCTTAAACCCCCCCCAGTATGGAGACCCCAATTGAGGACCCCCCCCCTCATTTAGGGCCTCCCCCCCCCCACTTAAGGACCCCCCATTAGGGTCCCCCCCATAAGGACCCCCCATTTAGGACCCCCCCCCATTTAGGACCCCCCCCCCATTTAGGACCCCCCCCACTTAGGACCCCCCCCATATATAGGGTCAAACCCCCCTCAACCCCCCACAATATGGAGACCCCAATTGAGGACCCCCCCCAATTTAGGGCCTCCCCCCCCCCCACTTAAGGACCCCCCATTAGGGTCCCCCCCCATAAGGACCCCCCATTTAGGACCCCCCTCATTTAGGACCTTCCCATTTAGGACCCCCCCCCATTTAGGACCCCCCCCATTTAGTGACCCCTCCCCATATATAGGGTCAACCCCCCCTTAAACCCCCCCCAGTATGGAGACCCCAGTTGAGGACCCTCCCCCCCCCCTCATTTAGGGCCTCCCCCCCCCCACTTAAGGACCCCCCATTTAGGACCCCCCCCATAAGGACCCTCCCCATTTAGGACCCCCCCCCCATTTAGGACCCCCCCCATTTAGGACCCCCCCCATTTAGGGACCCCCCCCCATATATAGGGTCAAACCCCCCTCAACCCCCCCAATATGGAGACCCCAATTGAGGACCCCCCCCCCTCATTTAGGGACCCCCCCCCATATATAGGGCCAACCCCCACCCCCCCATTTAGGGACCCCTCCTCATATATAGGGTCAACCCCCCCTTAAACCCCCCCCAATATGGAGACCCCACTTTGAAGACCCCCCCCAATTTAGGGCCTCCCCCCCCCCCCACTTAAGGACCCCCCATTTAGGGTCCCCCTCCATAAGGACCCTCCATTTAGGACCCCCCCCCCATTTAGGACCCCCCCCATTTAGGGACCCCCCCCCATATATAGGGTCAACCCCCATTAAACCCCCCCCAATATGGAGACCCCACTTTGAAGACCCCCCCCAATTTAGGGCCTCCCCCCCCCCACTTAAGGACCCCCCATTAAGGTCCCCCCCCATAAGGACCCTCCATTTAGGACCCCCCCCCCCATTTAGGACCCCCCCCACTTAGGACCCCCCCCATTTAGGGACCCCCCCCATATATAGGGTCAAACCCCCCTCAACCCCCCCAATATGGAGACCCCAATTGAGGACCCCCCCCCCTCATTTAGGGACCCCCCCCATATATAGGGTCACCCCCCCCCCCCCCCCATTTAGGGACCCCCCCCATATATAGGGTCAACCCCCACCCCCATTTAGGGACCCCCCCCATATATAGGGTCAGCCCCCCCCCATTTAGGGACCCCCCCCCATATATAGGGTCAGCCCCCCCCCCATTTAGGGACCCCCCCCATATATAGGGTCAGCCCCCCCCCATTTAGGGACCCCCCCCATATATAGGGTCAACCCCCCCCCATTTAGGGACCCCCCCCATATATAGGGTCACCCCCCCCCCCCCCCCCATTTTGGGACCCCCCCCATATATAGGGTCAACCCCCACTTCCATTTAGGGACCCCCCCCCATATATAGGGTCAACCCCCCTCCCCCCCCATTTAGTGACCCCTCCCCATATATAGGGTCAGCCCCCCCCATTTAGGGACCCCCCCCATATATAGGGTCACCCCCCCCCCCCATTTAGGGACCCCCCCCCCCCATTTAGGGACCCCCCCCATATATAGGGTCAACCCCCCCCCATATCTTACCCTCCTGGAACCTGTTCTGTGCCACCCTCAGACTCTGGGGCACCAGGACCCCAAACCATTTTATAGGGTCTGGGGGGGTTGTGGGGCGAGACCCCCCCCCACATTTAGGGGGGGACCCCAAAAGCTCCTCCTGACCCCGACGCTGGCGGAGCCCTTTTAAAAGGGGGGGGGGGCTCAATAAAGACCCCCCTTTCCCCCCCATTGAAACCCTTTATTCCCCACATCCCCCCTCCCAACCCCATATAGGACCCCCCCACCCCACCCCATAGGACCCCATAACCCCATAAGACCCCCCCCATCCTCCCTCCCAGCCCCATATGAGACCCCCCGTAACCCCATAAGACCCCCCCCCCATTGGAACCCTTTATTGCCCACATCCCCCCTCCCAGCCCCATATAGGACCCCCCCCACCCCATAGGACCCCATAACCCCATAAGACCCCCCCCATCCTCCCTCCCAGCCCCATATGAGACCCCCCCCCTCACCCCATAAACCCCCCCCCCCCCATTGGAACCCTTTATTGCCCACATCCCCCCTCCCAACCCCATATAGGACCCCCCCCCCCACCCCATAGCCCCCCGTAACCCCATAAGACCCCCAAAGACCCCCCCCATCCCCCCTCCCAGCCCCATATGAGACCCCCCGTAACCCCATAAGACCCCCCCCCCCCATTGAAACCCTTTATTCCCCACATCCCCCCTCCCAGCCCCATATAGGACCCCCCCCCCGCACCCCATAGGACCCCATAACCCCATAAGACCCCCAAAGACCCCCCCCCATCCCCCCTCCCAGCCCCATATGAGACCCCCCCCCTCACCCCATAAGACCCCCCCCCCCCCCCATTGGAACCCTTTATTGCCCACATCCCCCCTCCCAACCCCATATAGGACCCCCCCCACCCCATAGGACCCCATAACCCCATAAGACCCCCCCCATCCTCCCTCCCAGCCCCATATGAGACCCCCCCTCACCCCATAAGACCCCCCCTCTATTGGAACCCTTTATTGCCCACATCCCCCCTCCCAGCCCCATATAGGACCCCCCCACACCCCATAGGACCCCATAAGACCCCCCAAGACCCCCCCCATCCCCCCTCCCAGCCCCATATGAGACCCCCCCTTACCCCATAAGACGCCCCCCCCCATTGGAACCCTTTATTGCCCACATCCCCCCTCCCAACCCCATATAGGACCCCCCACCCCACCCCATAGCCCCCCATAACCCCATAAGACCCCCAAAGACCCCCCCCATCCCCCCTCCCAGCCCCATATGAGACCCCCCCCTTACCCCATAAGACCCCCCCCCCCATTGGAACCCTTTATTGCCCAAATCCCCCCTCCCAGCCCCATATGGGACCCCCGCAACCCCATAAGCCCCCCCAACCCCATAAGACCCTCGCAGCACCCATAGGACAACCCAAACCCCATAGGATCCCCCTCAAACCCCATAGAGCCCCCCACAAACCTTATAGGACCCGGCCCCCAAACCCACAGAACCCTCCTAAGCCCCATAGGGTCTCCCCAAACCCCATAGGACCCACCGCCCCCCCCCAGCCCCATAGGACCCCATCAAACCCCATATGGACCCCCAAATCCCATAGGACCCCACCAAACCCTATAGGGACCCCCAAATCCCATAGGACCCCACCAAACCCCATAGGACCCCCCTCCCCGCCCCCAGCCCCACAGGACCCCCCCAAACCCCATAGGGACCCCCAAATCCCATAGGACCCCCCCCAAACCCCATAGGGACCCCACCAAACCCCATAGGACCCCACCAAACCCCATAAGGGCCCCCCAAACCCCATAGGACCCCCCCCAAACCCCATAGGGACCCCACCAAACCCCATAGGACCCCACCAAACCCCATAAGGGCCCCCCAAACCCCATAGGACCCCCCCCCCGCCCCCCAGCCCCATAGGGTCCCCCCAAACCCCATAGGACCCCCCCAAACCCCATAGGGACCTCCAAATCCCATAAGACCCCCCCAAACCCCATAGGACCCCCCCCCCCAGCCCCATAGGGTCCCCCCAAACCCCAGAGGGCCTCCCCAAGCCCCATAGGACCCCCCGCCCCCCCCCCCCAGCCCCATAGGGCCCCCCCAAACCCCATAGGGCCCCCTGCCCCACCCCAGCCCCATAGGGCCCCCCCAAACCCCATAGGATCCCAACAAACCCCATAGGACCCCCCACCCCTGCCCCATAACCTACCCCCCCCATCCCCCCCTATTTGGGGGTCGATGTTTTCGGGGTCCCCCCCCATTCCCGACACCTCCAGGAATTGGGGGGAGCCGCCATTGGGGTCCAACCTGTGGGGGGGGGAAACATATGGGGTCAGTGGGGTCACCCCCCCCACACATTAACCCCAATGACCCTAATAACCTCCATTGACCCCAATGTCCCCATTGATCCCATTGACCCCATTGTCCCCATTGACCCCATTGACCCCAATGTCCCCATTGACCCCATTGACCCCATAGATCCCAATGTCCCCATTGACCCCATTGACCCCAATGTCTCCATTGACCCCATTGACCCCATTGACCCCAATGTCCCCATTGACCCCATTGATCCCAATGTCCCCATTGATCCCATTGACCCCAATATCCCCATTGCCCCCAATGTCCCCATTTACCTCAATGTCCCCATTGACCCCATAATCGCCAATGACCCCATTGATCCCAATGACCCCATTGACCCCAATGTCCCCATTGACCCCAACGTCCCCATTGCCCCCAATGTCCCCATTGATCCCATTGATCCCAATGTCCCCATTGCCCCCCATGTCCCCATTGTCCCCATGTCCCCATTGACCCCATTGATCCCATTGACCCCAATGTCCCCATTGTCCCCATGTCCCCATTGTCCCCATGTCCCCATTGTCCCCATGTCCTCATTGCCCCCCATGTCCCCATTGTCCCCATTGCCCCCCCATGTCCCCATTGCCCCCCATGTCCCCATTGCCCCCCCATGTCCCCATTGCCCCCCATGTCCCCATTGCCCCCCCATGTCCCCATTACCCACATGGGCAGGACGCGGACGCGGGGCTCCATGGTGGCCCCATATTGCAGAGCTGAGACACGGTGACACCCCAATGAATAACGGGCCTGGGACAGGGACAGCCAGCCCTAAGGACAGAGCAGGGCTCAGGAACCCATTATAGCCCATATCCATCCCATAATACCCCTATATATCCTATAGGGCCCTATATACCCCATAGGACCCTATATACCCCATAGAACCCTACATATCCCATAGGGCCCTATATATCTTATAGGACCCTATATATCCCATAGGACTCCATATATCCCATAGGACCCCATATATCCCATGGGACTCTATATATCCCATAGGACCCTATATATCCCATAGGGCCCTATATACCCCATAGGACCCTATATATCCCATAGGGCCCTACATACCCGATAGGACCCTATATATCCCATAGGGCCCTATATATCCCATAGGGCCCTATATACCCCATAGGACCCTACATATCCCATAGGGCCCTATATATCTTATAGGACCCTATATATCCCATAGGACTCCATATATCCCATAGGACCCTATATATCCCATAGGGCCCTATATATACCATAGGACCCTATATACCCTATAGGACCCTATATACCCTATAGAACCCTACATATCCCATAGGACCCTACATATCCCATAGGACCCTATATACCCCATAGGACCCTATATATCCCATAGGACTCTATATATCCCATAGGGCCCTATATACCCCATAGGACCCTATATACCCTATAGAAACCTACATATCCCATAGGACCCTACATATCCCATAGGACCCTATATACCCCATAGGACCCTATATATCCCATAGGACTCTATATATCCCATAGGACCCTATATATCCCATAGGGCCCTATATACCCCATAAGACCCTATATATCCCATAGGACCCTATATATCCCATAGGACCCTATATACCCCATAGGACCCTATATATCCCATAGGACTCTATATATCCCATAGGACCCTATATATCCCATAGGGCCCTATATACCCCATAAGACCCTATATATCCCATAGGACCCTATATACCCCATAGGACCCTATATATCCCATAGGACCCTATATATCCCATAGGACCCTATATACCCCATAGGACCCTATATATCCCATAATACCTCGCTGACGCAGCGCTGCAGCTCCTTCCTCTTCTCCTCCATCAACTCCAGTTGATCCAGCAGCTCCAGCAGCGCCACGTCGCAGTGCGCCATGACGGCCAGCAGGGGGCAGCACTGAGCTATGGGGGTCAATGGGGGTCAATGGGGGTTAATGGGGGTTAATGGGGGATAATGGGGGTTAATGGGATGTAATGAACCATGACGGCCAGCAGGGGGCAGCACTGAGCTATGGGGTTAATGGGGTTAATGGGGGTAATGGGGGTTAATGGGATGTAATGAGCCATGACGGCCAGCAGGGGGCAGCACTGAGATATGGGGGGTAATGGGGGTTAATGGGTGTTAATGGGGGATAATGGGGGATAATGGGGGTAATGGGATGTAATGAGCCATGACGGCCAGCAGGGGGCAGCACTGAGCTATGGGGGTCAATGGGGGATAATGGGGGGTAATGGGGGTTAATGGGGGTTAATGGGATGTAATGAGCCATGACGGCCAGCAGGGGGCAGCACTGAACTATGGGGGTCAATGGGGGTCAATGGGGGGCAATGGGGGGCAATGGGGGTTAATGGGGGTTAATGGGGGTTAATGGGGGTTAATGGGGGTTAATGGGGGATAATGGGATGTAATGAACCATGACGGCCAGCAGGGGGCAGCACTGAGCTATGGGGGTAATAGGGGTTAATGGGATGTAATGAGCCATGACGGCCAGCAGGAGGCAGCACTGAGCTATGGGGGTAATAGGGGTTAATGGGGGTAATGGGGGTTAATGGGGGGCAATGGGATGTAATGAACCATGACGGCCAGCAGGGGGCAGCACTGAGCTATGGGGGCAATAGGGGTTAATGGGGGTTAATGGGATGTAATGAGCCATGATGGCCAGCAGGGGGCAGCACTGAGCTATGGGGGTTAATGGGGGTTAATGGGGGCAATTGGGGATAATGGGGGCAATGGGGTTAATGGGGGCAATGGGGGTTAATTTGATGTAATGAGCCATGACGGCCAGCAGGGGGCAGCACTGAGCTATGGGGGTTAATGGGGTAATGGGGGTTAATGGGGGGCAATGGGGGATAATGGGAAGCAATGGGGATAATGGGGGCAATGGGGGTTAATGGGATGTAATGAGCCATGACGGCCAGCAGGGGGCAGCACTGAGCTATGGGGGTTAATGGGGGTTAATGGGGGTCAATGGGGGCAATGGGGGTAATGGAAACTAAAGGGGACCCTACAGAATGTATGGGAACAATGGGAGGCCCTATAGAAACAACGAGGCCAATATGGCGGCCCTATAGAATCAATGGGGCCAATATGGCGGCCCTATAGAATCAATGGGGCCAATATGGCGGCCCTATAGAATCAATATGGCCAATATGGCGGCCCTATAGAATCAATATGGCCAATATGGCGGCCCTATAGAATCAATGGGGTCAATATGGCGGCCCTATAGAATCAATATGGCCAATATGGTGACCCTATAGAATCAATGGGGCCAATATGGCGGCCCTATAGAATCAATGGGGCCAATATGGCGACCCTATAGAATCAATGGGGCCAATATGGCGGCCCTATAGAATCAATATGATCAATATGGCGGCCCTATAGAAACAATGGGGCCAATATGGCGTCCCTATAGAAACAATGGGGCCAATGTGGCGACCCTATAGAAACAATGGGGTCAATATGGCGGCCCTATAGAGTCAATATGGCCAATATGGTGGCCCTATAGAATCAATGGGGTCAATATGGCGGCCCTATAGAATCAATGGGGCCAATATGGCGGCCCTATAGAATCAATGGGGTCAATATGGCGGCCCCATAGAATCAATGGGGCCAATATGGCGGACCTATAGAGTCAATATGGCCAATATGGCGGCCCTATAGAATCAATGGGGCCAATATGGCGGCCCTATAGAATCAATGGGGTCAATATGGCGGCCCTATAGAATCAATGGGGTCAATATGGCGGCCCTATAGAATCAATATGGCCAATATGGCGACCCTATAGAATCAATGGGGCCAATATGGCGTCCCTATAGAATCAATGGGGCCAATATGGCGGCCCTATAGAATCAATGGGGTCAATATGGCGGCCCTATAGAATCAATGGGGTCAATATGGCGGCCCTATAGAATCAATGGGGCCAATATGGCGGACCTATTGAATCAATGGGGCCAATATGGCGGCCCTATAGAATCAATGGGGCCAACATGGCGGCCCTATAGAATCAATGGGGTCAATATGGCGGCCCTATAGAATCAATGGGGTCAATATGGCGGCCCTATAGAATCAATGGGGTCAATATGGCGACCCTATAGAATCAATGGGGCCAATATGGCGGCCCTATAGAATCAATATGATCAATATGGCGGCCCTATAGAAACAATGGGGCCAATATGGCGTCCCTATAGAAACAATGGGGCCAATGTGGCGACTCTATAGAAACAATGGGGTCAATATGGCGGCCCTATAGAGTCAATATGGCCAATATGGTGGCCCTATAGAATCAATGGGGTCAATATGGCGGCCCTATAGAATCAATGGGGCCAATATGGCGGCCCTATAGAATCAATGGGGTCAATATGGCGGCCCCATAGAATCAATGGGGCCAATATGGCGGACCTATAGAGTCAATATGGCCAATATGGCGGCCCTATAGAATCAATGGGGCCAATATGGCGGCCCTATAGAATCAATGGGGTCAATATGGCGGCCCTATAGAATCAATGGGGTCAATATGGCGGCCCTATAGAATCAATATGGCCAATATGGCGACCCTATAGAATCAATGGGGCCAATATGGCGTCCCTATAGAATCAATGGGGCCAATATGGCGTCCCTATAGAATCAATGGGGTCAATATGGCGGCCCTATAGAATCAATGGGGTCAATATGGCGGCCCTATAGAATCAATGGGGCCAATATGGCGGACCTATTGAATCAATGGGGCCAATATGGCGGCCCTATAGAATCAATGGGGCCAACATGGCGGCCCTATAGAATCAATGGGGTCAATATGGCGGCCCTATAGAATCAATGGGGTCAATATGGCGGCCCTATAGAATCAATGGGGTCAATATGGCGGCCCCATAGAATCAATGGGGTCAATATGGCGGCCCTACAACAACCCCCATATAAACAACCCCCCCCTCCCTCTTCCTGCCCCATAAGCGCTCCTACCCAACGATGCGCTCCCACTTCCGGTCGGAGGCCTCCACTTCCGGTAGGCGGCACTTCCGCTCTTAGCCACTTCCGCTCTCAGTCACTTCCGGTAGTAGTCACTTCCGGTAGGAGTCACTTCCTGTAGGAGGCACTTCGGAGTCACTTCTGGTAGGAGGCACTTCGGAGTTACTTCCGGTAGGAGTCACTTCCGGTAGGAGGCACTTCCGGCAGGAGGCACTTCCGCTCGTAGCCACTTCCGGTCATAGTCACTTCCGCCTCCTGTAAAGGAAGTAGCGAGTGTGGGAGGTGGGGGCGTGGCTTGTTGTGACCACGCCTCTTCCGCTTCCGGTTCTGACGCACTGTGGTGACGTCACAGCTGCGCCGTTTCCGCCTCCATCATCTTCTTTTTGGACCGGCCCGGCCCCACCGGAACCGCCCGCGGGGTCGGGCCCGGATCCGCCATGGCTGAAGATTATCGGGACCGGGAGCGGAGCTGAGCCGGTAATGGGGGGAAATGGGGGGGGGTGGTACCGGATGTGGAGCGTTCGGAACCACGGGGGGGTCATAGGGAAACATTGGGACACATAGGGATCCATTGAGATCAATAGAGACACATAGGGGCCCATAGAGATCCATAGAGACACATAGCGACACATAGAGAACCATAGGGACACATAGGGACCCATAGAGACCCATAGGGACACATAGACACCCATAGAGACCCCATAGAGATGCATAGGGACACATAGGGATCCATAGAGACCCATAGGGACCCATAGGGACCCATAGAAACCCCATAGAGATGCATAGAGACCGATAGGGACCCATAGAGACCCATAGGGATCCATTGAGATCAATAGAGACCCATAGAGACCCATAGAAACCCATAGGGACACATAGAGACCCATTGGGACCCATAGAGATACATAGGGACCCATAGAGACCCATAGGGACCCATAGAGACCCATAGGGACACATAGAGACCCATAGGGACCCATAGGGACTCATAGAAATCCATAGAGACCCATAGGGACTCATAAAGACCCATAGAGACCCATAGAGACATCATAGGGACCCCATAGAGACCCACATAGACACATAGGGACACTTAGAAATCCATAGAGACACATAGGGACCCATAGAGACCCATAGGGACCCATAGAGACCCATAGGGACTCATAGAGATCCTTAGGGACCCATAGAGACCCATAGGGACACATAGGGACCCATAGAGACCCATAGAGACCTATAGGGACCCACAGAGACACATAGAGACCTATAGGGACCCACAGAGACACATAGAGACTCATAGAGATACATAGGGACCCATAGAGACCCATAGGGACCCATAGGGACCCATAGGGACTCATAGAAATCCATAGAGACCCATAGGGACCCATAGAGACCCATAGGGATCCATAGAGATCGATAGGGACCCATAGAGACCCCATAGAGACCCACAGGGACCCACAGAGACACATAGAGACTCATAGAGATCCTTAGGGACCCATAGAGACCCATAGGGACACATAGAGACCCATAGGGACTCATAGAGATACATAGGGACCCATAGGGACTCATAGAGACCCATAGGGACACATAGAGACCCATAGGGACCCATAGAGATCCATAGGGACACATAGGGACTCATAGAGACCCATAGGGACACATAGAGACCCATAGAGACCCATAGAGACATCATAGGGACCCCATAGAGACCCACATAGACACATAGGGACACTTAGAAACCCATAGAGACACATAGGGACCCATAGAGACCCATAGGGACCCATAGAGACGCATAGGGACCCATAGAGACACATAGGGACCCATAGAGACCCATAGGGACATCATAGAGACCCACATAGACCCATAGGGACCTCATAGAGACACATAGGGACCCATAGATACCCATAGAAAGCCATAGGGACCCACAGAGACCCATAGGGACCCATAGAGACCCATAGGGACCCATAGGGACCCCATAGAGATCCATAGGGACACATAGAGACCCATAGGGACACATAGAGACCCATAGAAACTCCTGGAGACCCCATAGAGACCCCAAATCCCTCAGAGCCAATAGAGACCCCATAGAGAATCCATAGGGACCCCATAGGGACCCCAAATCCCTCAGAGCCCATAGTGACCCCATAGAGAATCCATAGGGACCCCATAGGGACCCCAAATCCCTCAGAGCCCATAGAGACCCCATAGAGAATCCATAGGGACCCCATAGGGACCCCAAATCCCTCAGAGCCCATAGAGACCCCATGGAGAATCCATAGGGACCCCATAGAGACCCCAAATCCCGCAGAGCCCATAGAGCCCCTTAGATACCCATAGAGACCCCAAATCCCCTCAGAGCCCATAGAGACCCCATGGTGGGGGGTGGGGGGGTTTCCTTATAGGATATGGGGGGCTGACCCCATAGCATTGTCTATAGGGCCACGCCATGGACCGGATGAAGAAGATCAAGCGGCAGCTTTCCATGACGCTGCGGGGGGGTCGTGGCCCCGATAAGAGTCTGGGGGAACCTCGAGACGGCCCCAATAGCGACGGAGGTGAGTCTGGCCCTTTAAGGGGGTGTATGGCCCTTTAAGGGGGTGTATGGCCCTTTAAGGGGCTGTCTGGCCCTTTAAGGGGGTGTATGGCCCTTTAAGGGGGAGTATGGCCCTTTAAGGGGGTGTATGGCCCTTTAAGGGGGAGTATGGCCCTTTAAGGGGGTGTATGGCCCTTTAAGGGGTGTATGGCACTTTAAGGGGGTGTATGGCCCTTTAAGGGGGAGTCTGACTCTTCAAGGGGGTGTATGGCCCTTTAATGGGGTGTATGGCCCTTTAAGGGGGAGTCTGGCCCTTTAAGGGGGTGTATGGCCCTTTAATGGGGAGTCTGGCCCTTTAATGGTGTGTATGGCCCTTTAAGGGGGAGTCTGGCCCTTTAAGGGGGTGTATGGCCCTTTAAGGGGCTGTCTGGCCCTTTAGGGGGGTGTATGGCCCTTTAATGGGGAGTCTGATCCTTTAAGGGGGAGTCTGGCCCTTTAATGGGGTGTGTGGCCCTTTAAGGGGGTGTATGGCCCTTTAAGGGGGAGTCTGATCTTTTAAGGGGGAGTCTGGCCCTTTAATGGGGTGTATTCCCTTTAAAGGGCTGTCTGACCCTTTAAGGGGGAGTCTGGCCCTTTAAGGGGGTGTATGGCCCTTTAAGGGGGTGTCTGGCCCTTTAAGATCAGTTGTGTTGTTCCTTTAAGGGAACACTGTCTCTTTAAAAGAGCGCTGTTCCTTTAAGAGCACAGGAGCTGGGATTTTGGGGGTCCCTGTCCCTTTAAGAACAACAACATTGGGGTTTCAGGTCCTTCAGTCCCTTGAATTGGGTTCCTGTCTCTTTAAGAGCTGGACCTGTACCTTTAAGATCAACCTGATTATGGCTTTAAGGCGTACTGGCCCTTTAAGGGGAACTCTGGCCTTTTAAGGGGACTCTGGCCCTTTAAGAGACCTGGATTCAATGTCTTTTTTGGGTCCCTGCCCCTTTAAGACCAATGGGGTCAGGATTTAAAGGGTGCCTGGCCCTTTAAGAGAGCTCCTCAGCTTCCTGCCCTGCTGTGCCACCATCTGTGTCCCCCCCCCCCCATTGTGACCCCAAATGGCCCCATATTTAACCCAAATAGCCCCAAATGGCCCCATATCTAACCCAAATGGCCCCAGATCTGCCCCATATGTGACCCCAAATGGCCCCAAATCTGCCCCATATTTAACCCAAATAGCCCCAAATGGCCCCAAATCTGCCCCATATGTGACCCCCCCACACACTGTGACCCTAAATGGCCCCATATTTAACCCAAATGGCCCCAAATCTGCCCCATATGTGACCCCCCCCCCACTGTGACCCCAAATGGCCCCAAATCTGCCCCATATGTAACCCCCTCCCCCCACTGTGACCCTAAATGGCCCCATATTTAACCCAAATAGCCCCAAATGGCCCCAAATCTGCCCCATATGTGACCCCAAATGGCCCCAAATCTGCCCCATATGTGACCCCCTCCCCCCACTGTGACCCTAAATGGCCCCATATTTAACCCAAATGGCCCCAAATCTGCCCCATATGTGACCCCAAATGGCTCCAAATCTGCCCCATATGTAACCCCCCCCAATGTGACCCCAAATGGCCCCATATGTGTCCCCAAATGGCCCCAAATCTACCCCATATGTGACCCCAAATCTGCCCCATATGTGACCCCCTCCCCATTGTGACCCCAAATCTGCCCCATATTTAACCCAAATGGCCCCACATCTACCGCATATGTGACCCCATATGGCCCCATATGTGACTCCCCGCCATTGTGACCCCAAATGGCCCCATATTTAACCCAAATGGCCCCAAATCTGCCCCATATGTGACCCCAAATGGCCCCAAATCTGCCCCATATGTGACCCCAAATGGCCCCAAATCTGCCCCATATGTGACCCCAAATCTACCCCATATGTGACCCCCTCCCCACTGTGACCCCAAATGGCCCCAAATCTGCCCCATATGTGACCCCCCCCTCCCACACACACTGACCCCAAATGGCCCCATATGTGACCCTATGGAATTCTGGGGTCCCCTATGGGATTTTGAGGGTCCTCAATGGGATTCTGGGGTCCCTCTATGGGATTTTAAGGGTCCTCAATGGGATTTTGGGGGGTCCCCTATGGGATTTTGGGGTCACCCTATGGAATTCTGGGGTCCTCTATGGGATTTTGAGGGTCCTCAATGGGATTTTGGGGTCCCCTATGGGATTTTAGGGTCACCCTATGGGATTTTGGGGTCCTCTATGGGATTTTGAGGGTCCTCAATGGGATTTTGGGGTTCGCTATGGGATTCTGGGGTCCTCTATGGGATTTTGAGGGTCCCTCTATGGGATTCTGGGGTCCGCTATGGGATTTTGAGGGTTCTCTATGGGATTTGGGGGGGTCCCCTATGGGATTCTGGGGTCCTCTATGGAATTCTGGGGTCCCCTATGGGATTCTGGGGTCACCCTATGGAATTCTGGGGTCCTCTATGGGATTTTGGGGGTCCTCATTGGGAATTTGGGGTCTCCTATGGGATTTTAGGGTCCTCTATGGGATTTTGAGGGTCCTCTATGGGATTTTGGGGTCCCCTATGGGATTTTAGGGTCACCCTATGGAATTCTGGGGTCCTCTATGGGATTTTGAGGGTTCTCAATGGGATTCTGGGGTCCCCTATGGGATTTTGGGGTGACCCTGTGGAATTCTGGGGTCCTCTATGGGATTTTGAGGGTCCTCAATGGGATTCTGGGGTCCCCTATGGGATTTTAGGGTCACCCTATGGGATTTTGGGGTCCTCTATGGGATTTTGAGGGTCCTCTATGGGATTTTGGGGGGTCCCCTATGGGATTTTGGGGTCACCCTATGGAATTCTGGGGTCCTCTATGGGATTTTGGGGTCCCCTATGGGATTCTGGGGTCACCCTATGGAATTCTGGGGTCCTCTATGGGATTTTGAGGGTCCTCAATGGGATTTTGGGGTCCCCTATGGGATTTTAGGGTCACCCTATGGAATTCTGGGGTCCTCTATGGGATTTTGAGGGTCCTCAATGGGATTTTGGGGTAACTTAATGGGATTTTGGGGTCCCTTATGTCATTTTGAGGGTCCCTCAATGGGATTTTGGGGTCCCTTAATGGGATTTTGGGGTCCCCTATGGGATTTTAGGGTCACCCTATGGGATTTTGGGGTCCTCTATGGGATTTTGGGGTCACCCTATGGGATTTTGGGGGGTCCCTATGGGATTTTGGGGTCACCCTATGGAATTTTGGGGGGTCCCCTATGGGAATCTGGGGTCAGTCTATGGAATTCTGGGGTCCTCAATGGGATTTTGGGGTCCCTCTATGGGATTTTGAGGGTCCTCAATGGGATTTTGGGGTCCCCTATGGGATTTTGGGGTCCCCTATGGAATTCTGGGGTCCTCTATGGGATTTTGAGGGTCCTCAATGGGATTTTGGGATCCTCTATGGGATTTCTTTTGGGATGGGGGGGCTGATATTTTGGGGTGCCCCCCCTTTAACCCTCTCTATCCCCCCCCAACCCCAATACAGAAGCTGGGCCGGATGAGGGTCGTATGGGATCGGATGGGGAAAGCGACCCCCCCTCAGGGACCTCCTCGGATGAGGTGGCATCACCGGTCAGGGTCCGGCTCAGACAGCACCCAAGGGTGCCCAATGAGGTGGGATGGGCTTTTCAATGGGGGGATTTGGGGGGTCCTGAGGGGGCTTGGGGGGGATTTGGGGCTTCTGGGGGAGATTTGGAGGGGATTTAGGGGGGATCTGGGGGGATTTGGGGGGTCCTGGGGGGGGATTTGGAGGGGATTTAGGGGGTCTTGGGGGAATCTGGGGGGTCCTGAGGGGGATTTGCGGGGTCTTGGGGGAGTTTGGAGGGTCATGGGGGGATTTGGGGGGTCTTGGGGGGGATTTGGGGGTCTCAGGGGAGATTAGGAGGGGATTTATGGGGGATCTGGGGGGATTTGGGGGGTCCTGGGGGGGGATTTGGAGGGGATTTAGGGGGTCTTGGGGGAATCTGGGGGGTCCTGAGGGGGATTTGCGGGGTCTTGGGGGAGATTTGGGGGTCTTGAAGAGGATTTGGGGGGGGGTCTTGGGGATTTGGGGGGTCCTGGGGAGGTTTGGGGGGGGATTTGGGGGTCCTGAGGGGGTTTTAGGGGAGGATTTGGGGGTCCTGAGGGGGGATTTAGGGGGGAATATAGGGGTCCTGGAGGGGATTTGGGGTGATTTGGAGTGGATATGGGGGGGATTTGGGGGTCTTGGGGGGAATTGGAGGGGATTTGGGGGTCCTGAGGGGGTTTTAGGGGAGGATTTGGGGGTCCTGGGGGGGTTTAGAGGGGAATATAGGGGTCCTGGGGGGGATTTGGGTTGATTTGAGGGTGATTTGGAGCGGATATGGGGGGGATTTGGGGGTCTTGGGGGGAATTGGAGGGGATTTGGGCGTCCTGGGGGGGGTTTAGGGGGGACTTGGTGGTCCTGGGGGGCATTTGGGGGGGTGATTTGGGTGTTTTTGGGGGGATTAAAGGGGTCCTGGGGGAGTTTGGGGGGGTCCTGGGTGGGGATCTGGGAGATTTGGGGGGTCTTGGGGTGGATTTGGGGGTCTCAGGGAAGATTAGGAGGGGATTTATGGGGGATTTGGGGGGATTTGGGGGGTCCTGGGGGGGGATTTGGAGGGGATCTAGGGGGTCTTGGGGGAATCTGGGGGGTTCTGGGGGGGATTTGCGGGGTCTTGGGGGAGTTTGGGGGGTCATGGGGGGATTTGGGGGGTCCAGGGGGGGTTAGAGGGGGATTTGGGGGGTCCTGGGGGGCATTTGGGGGGGTGATTTGGGTGTTTTTGGGGGGATTAAAGGGGTCCTGGGGGTGTTTGGGGGGGTCCTGGGTGGGGATCTGGGGAGATTTGGGGGGTCTTGGGGGGGATTTGGGGGTCTCAGGGGAGATTAGGAGGGGATTTATGGGGGATCTGGGGGGATTTGGGGGGTCCTGGGGGGGGATTTGGAGGGGATTTAGGGGGTCTTGGGGGAATCTGGGGGGTCCTGAGGGGGATTTGCGGGGTCTTGGGGGAGATTTGGGGGGTCTTGATAGGATTTGGGGGGGGGTCTTGGGGATTTGGGGGGTCCTGGGGAGGTTTGGGGGGGGATTTGGGGGTCCTGAGGGGGTTTTAGGGGAGGATTTGGGGGTCCTTGGGGGGGTTTAGAGGGGAATATAGGGGTCCTGTGGGGGATTTGGGGTGATTTGGAGCGGATATGGGGGGGATTTGGGGGTCTTGGGGGGAATTGGAGGGGATTTGGGGGTCCTGAGGGGGTTTTAGGGGAGGATTTGGGGGTCCTGAGGGGGTTTTAGGGGGGAATATAGGGGTCCTGGGGGGGATTTGGGGTGATTTGAGGGTGATTTGGAGCGGATATGGGGGGGATTTGGGGGTCTTGGGGGGAATTGGAGGGGATTTGGGGGTCCTGGGGGGGGTTTAGGGGGGACTTGGTGGTCCTGGGGGTATTTGGGGGGGTGATTTGGGTGTTTTTGGGGGGATTAAAGGGGTCCTGGGGGAGTTTGGGGGGGTTTTGTGGGGATCTGGGGAGATTTGGGGGGTCTTGGGGGGGATTTAAGGGTCTTGGGGGAGATTAGGAGGGGATTTATGGGGGATCTGGGGGGATTTGGGGGGGTCCTGGGGGGGGATTTGGAGGGGATTTAGGGGGTCTTGGGGGAATCTGGGGGGTTCTGGGGGGGATTTGCGGGGTCTTGGGGGAGTTTGGGGGGTCATGGGGGAATTTGGGGGATCCAGGGGGGGTTAGAGGGGGATTTGGGTGGTCCTGGGGGGCATTTGGGGGGGTGATTTGGGTGTTTTGGGGGGGATTAGAGGGGTCTTTGGGGAGTTTGGGGGGGGTTTGTGGGGATCTGGGGGGATTTGGGGGGGATTTGAGGGTCTTGGGGGAGATTAGAAGGGAATTTGGGGGTCTTGGGAGGGGATTTGGGGGAATTTAGGTTGATTTGGGGGTCTTGATGGGGATTTGGGGGGTCTGTGGGGGGTCCTGGGGTGGATTTAAAGGGAATTTGGGGGGGATTTGGGGGGGTCTTGGGGGTCTTTCAATGGGATTGAAGGGAATTTAGGGGGGAAATGGGGGGGATTTAGGATGATTTGGGGGTCTTGAGGGGGACTTGGGGGGCATTTGGAGGGGATTTGGGGGGGATTTGGGTTGATTTGAGGGTCTTGGGGGCGATTTGGGGGGACCTGGGGGGCATTTGGGGAGGATTTGGGGGGTCCCGGGGGGATTTAAGGAGTCGTGGGGAGATTTGGGGGTCTTGGGGGGAGATAGGAGGGGATTTGGGGGCCTTGGGGGGGATATGGAGGGGGATTTTGGGGGGTATTTAAGGTGATTTGGGTGTCCTGGTGGGATCTTGGGGGGATTTGGGGAGTCCTGGGGGGGTTTAGAGGGGAATATGGGGGTCCTGGGGGGGATCTGGGGGGTCTTGGGGGGGATTTGGGGGGTCTTGGGGGGATTTATGGGGTCTTCGGAAGGTACTAGATAGGTTGGGGAGGCTTTGGGGGGGTATTAAGGGTATTTGGGGGGGGGGGTCTTTCTTTGGGGCGTCCTGGTGTGATTTGAAGGGAATTTGGGGGTCTTGGGGGGGATTTGGGGGGTCTTGGGGGGATTTGGGGGGTCTTAGGAAGGTACTAGATAGGTTGGGGAGGCTTTGGGGGGCTATTAAGGGTATTTGGGGGGGGGTCTTTGGGGTGTCCTGGAGTGATTTGAAGGGAATTTGGGGGTCTTGGGGGGGATTTGGGGGGGTCTTAGGAAGGTACTAAATAGGTTGGGGAGGCTTTGGGGGGCTATTAAGGGGATTTGGGGGGGGGGGTGTCTTTGGGGTGTCCTGGTGTGATTTGAAGGGAATTTGGGGGTCTTGGGGGGGATTTGGGGGGTCTTGGGGGGATTTGGGGGGGATTTGGGGGGGATCTGGGGGGTCTTAGGAAGGTACTAGATAGTTTGGGGAGGCTTTGGGGGGCTATTAAGGGGATTTGGGGGGGGGGGTCTTTCTTTGGGGTGTCCTGGAGTGATTTGAAGGGAATTTGGGGGTCTTGGGGGGGATTTGGGGGAGTCTTGGGGGGATTTGGGGGGTCTTAGGAAGGTACTAGAAAGGTTGGGGAGGCTTTGGGGGGGTATTAAGGGTATTTGGGGGGGGGTCTTTGGGGTGTCCTGGTGTGATTTGAAGGGAATTTGGGGGTCTTGGGGGGGTCTTGGGGGGATTTATGGGGTCTTAGGAAGGTACTAAATCGGTTGGGGAGGCTTTGGGGGGCTATTAAGGGGATTTGGGGGGGGGGGGGGGTCTTTGGGGTGTCCTGGGGGGATTTGAAGGGAATTTGGGGGTCTTGGGGGGGATTTGGGGGGTCTTGGGGGGATATGGGGGGTCTTAGGAAGGTACTAAATAGGTTGGGGAGGCTTTGGGGGGCTATTAAGGGGATTTGGGGGGGGGGGGGGTCTTTGGGGTGTCCTGGAGTGATTTGAAGGGAATTTGGGGGTCTTGGGGGGGATTTGGGGGGGTCTTGGGGGGATTTGGGGGGGGTCTTAAGAAGGTACTAGATAGGTTGGGGAGGCTTTGGGGGGCTATTAAGGGGATTTGGGGGGGGGAGGGGTCTTTGGGGTGTCCTGGTGTGATTTGAAGGGAATTTGGGGGTCTTGGGGGGGTCTTGGGGGGATTTATGGGGTCTTAGGAAGGTACTAAATAGGTTGGGGAGGCTTTGGGGGGCTATTAAGGGGATTTGGGGGGGGGGGGGTCTTTCTTTGGGGTGTCCTGGTGTGATTTGAAGGGAATTTGGGGGGAATTAGGTGGTCTTAGGGGGCTTTCAATGTGATTGTAGGGGATTGGGGGGGGTATTTGGGGTGGTCCATATGAATTTGGGGGGTGGGTTTGGGGGTCTCATCCCCCCCCCGTTATTGGTAGGACATCAATAAGCGGCTGTCGCTGCCCGCCGACATTCGTCTCCCCGAGGGCTGCCTGGAGCGCCTGGTGCTGCCCTCCCCCCTCAGCCGCCGCCTGCGCCGCGTCTCATTGGTGAGTCCAACCACTATGGGGCACTATGGGCACTATAGGGCACTATGGGGCAGTATGGACCAGTATGGGGCACTATGGGGCACTATGGGGCAGTATGGACCAGTATGGGGCACTATGGGGCAGTATGGGTCACTATGGACCAGTATGGGGCACTATGGGGCAGTATGGACCAGTATGGGGCAGTAGGGACCAGTATGGGGCAGTATGGGGCAGTATGTGGAAGTATGGGGCAGTATGGACCAGTATGGGGCACTATGGGGCAGTATGGACCAGTATGGGGCACTATGGGGCAGTATGGGGCAGTAGGGACCAGTATGTGGCACTGTGGGGCACTATGGGGCAGTATGGGTCACTATGGACCAGTATGGACCAGTATGGGGCAGTAGGGACCAGTATGGGGCAGTATGGACCAGTATAGGGCACTATGGGGCAGTAGGGACCAGTATGGGGCAGTATGGGGCAGTATGTGGAAGTATGGGGCAGTATGGACCAGTATGGGGCACTATGGACCAGTATGGATCAGTATGGGGCACTATGGGGCAGTATGGGGCAGTAGAGACCAGTATGGGGCACTGTGGGGCACTATGGGGCAGTATGGGTCACTATGGACCAGTATGGGGCACTATGGGGCAGTATGGACCAGTATGGGGCAGTAGGGACCAGTATGGGGCAGTAGGGACCAGTATGGGGCAGTATGGGGCAGTATGTGGAAGTATGGGGCAGTAGGGACCAGTATGGGGCAGTATGGACCAGTATGGATCAGTATGGGGCAGTATGTGGAAGTATGGGGCAGTAGGGACCAGTATGGGGCACTATGGACCAGTACGGGGCAGTATGGGGCTGTAGGGACCAGTATGGACCAGTGTGGGGCACTATGGACCAGTGTGGGGCACTATGGGGCAGTATGGACCAGTGTGGGGCAGTATGGACCAGTATGGGGCAGTAGGGACCAGTATGGGGCACTATGGGGCAGTAGGGACCAGTATGGGGCAGTATGGACCAGTATGGGGCAGTATGTGGAAGTATGGGGCAGTAGGGACCAGTATGGGGCACTATGGACCAGTATGGGGCAGTATGGGGCTGTAGGGACCAGTATGGACCAGTGTGGGGCACTATGGACCAGTATGGGGCACTATGGGGCAGTATGGACCAGTATGGGGCAGTATGGACCAGTATGGGGCACTATGGGGCAGTATGGACCAGTATGGCTCAGTATGGGGCACTATGGGGCAGTATGGCTCAGTATGGGGCACTATGGGGCACTATGGGGCAGTATAGGGACCAATATGTCCCGTAGTATCCCAGCCCGTCCCAGTGTCTCCCATTAAGCCCCATTATCTTCGTCCCTCCGCAGTCAGAGATCGGCTTCGGCAAACTGGAGACGTACGTTAAACTGGACAAACTGGGGGAGGTGAGTGTTGGGTCACCATTGGGGCACTAATGGGTCACTATTGGGTCACCATTGGGTTATTAGGTCACTATTGAGGCACTATTAGGTCACTATTGGGTCACTATTGGGTCATTAGATCACTATTGGGTCACTATTGGGTCACTATTGGGTCACTATTGGGTCACCATTGGGTCACTATTGGGTCACTATTGGGTCATTAGATCACTATTGGGTCACTATTGGGTCACTATTGGGTCACTATTGGGTCATTAGATCACTATTGGGTCACTATTGGGTCACTATTGGGTCACTATTGGGTCACCATTGGGTCACTATTGGGTCACTATTGGGTCACTATTGGGGCACCATTGGGTCACTATTGGGTCATTAGGTCACTATTGGGTCACTATTGGGTCACTATTGGGTCATTGGGTCACTATTGGGTTATTAGGTCACTATTGGGTCACTATTGGGTCACTATTGGGTTATTAGGTCACTATTGGGTCACTATTGGGTCACTATTGGGTTATTAGGTTACTATTGGGTCACTATTGGGTCACTATTGGGTTATTAGGTCACTATTGGGTCACTATTGGGTCACTATTGGGTCACTATTGGGTCATTAGATCACTATTGGGTCACTATTGGGTCACTATTGGGTCATTAGATCACTATTGGGTCACTATTGGGTCACTATTGGGTCATTAGGTCACTATTGGGGCACTATTGGGTCACTATTGCGTTATTAGGTCACTATTAGGTCACTATTGGGTCACTGTTGGGTTATTAGGTCACTATTGGGTCACCATTGGGTCATTAGATCACTATTGGGTCACTATTGGGTCACTATTGGGTCATTAGATCCCCATTGGGTCACTATTGGGTCACCATTGGGTCACTATTGGGTCACCATTGGGTCACTATTGGGTCACCATGGGGTCATTGGGTCACTATTGGGTCACTATTGGGTCATTAGATCCCCATTGGGTCACTACTGGGTCACCATTGGGTCCCCATTGGGTCACTGTTGGGGCACTGTTGGGTCACCATTGGGTTATTAGGTCACTATTGGGTCACTATTGGGTCACTATTGGGTTATTAGGTCACTATTGGGGCACTACTGGGTCACTATTGGGTTATTAGGTCACTATTGGGTCACTATTGGGTCACCATTGGGGCACTATTGGGTCACTATTGGGTCACCATTGGGTCTTTGGGTCACCATTGGGTCACTATTGGGTCATTATTGGGTTATTAGGTCACTATTGGGTCACTATTGGGTCACCATTGGGTCACTATTGGGTCACTATTGGGTCACTATTGGGTTATTAGGTCACTATTGGGTCACTATTGGGTCACTATTGGGTCACCATTGGGTCACCATTGGGTCACTATTGGGTCACTATTGGGTTATTAGGTCACTATTGGGGCACTATTGGGGCACTATTGGGTTATTAGGTCACTATTGGGGCACTATTGGGGCACTGTTGGGTCACCATTGGGTTATTAGGTCACTATTGGGTCACTATTGGGTCTTTAGGTCACTATTGAATCACTATTGGGTCATTATTGGGTTATTGGGTCACTATTGGGTCACCATTTGGGTCATTATTGGGTCATTATTGGGTTATTAGGTCACTATTGGGTCACTATTGGGTCACCATTGGGTCACTATTGGGTCACCACTGGATCACTATTGGGTCACTATTGTGTCATTGGGTCGCCAGTAGTTTACTGCTGGGTCACCATTGGATCATTGTGTCCCCATTGGGTCACTATTGGGTCACTATTGGGTCACTATTGGGTCACTATTGGGTCATTATTGGGTCACTATTGGGTCACTATTGGGTCACTATTGGGTCACTATTGGGTCATTATTGGGTTATTAGGTCACTATTGGGTCACTATTGGGTCACCATTGGGTCACTATTGTGTCACCAAAATCCCCCCGATTGACCCCAAAAACACCCTCGTGAGCTCACCACGACATCCTCGTGTCGTCACCATACAGGGCACGTACGCCACGGTGTACAAGGGCCGCTCCAAGCTGACCGAGAACCTGGTGGCCCTCAAGGAGATTCGCCTGGAGCACGAGGAGGGGGCGCCTTGCACGGCCATCCGCGAGGGTACGCGCCTTGCACGAGGGCCTTGCACGAGGGGTTGGGGGTCTCTTGCACTATTGGGGCTCATAGAGGCTTTACACGAGGGTTTGGGGGTCTGTTGCACTACTGGGGGCTCATAGAGGCTTTACAGTGGGATGTGGGGCCTTGCACGAGGGCCTTGCACGAGGGTTTGGGGGTCTCTTGCACTATTGGGGCTCATAGAGGCTTTATGAGCGGATGTGGGGCTTTGCACGTGGGTTTGGGGGGGGGTCTATTGCACTATTGGGGGCTCATAGAGGGGATTCAGTGGGATGTGGGGCTTTGCACGAGGGGTTGGGGGTCTATTGCACTATTGGGGGCTCATAGAGGCTTTACAGTGGGATGTGGGGCCTTGCACGAGGGGTTGGGGGTCTATTGCACTATTGGGGCTCATAGAGGCTTTATGAGCGGATGTGGGGCTTTGCACGTGGGTTTGGGGGGGTCTCTTGCACTATTGGGGGCTCATAGAGGCTTTATGAGCGGATGTGGGGCTTTGCACGAGGGCCTTGCACGAGGGGTTGGGGGTCTATTGCACTACTGGGGGCTCATAGAGGCTTTACAGTGGGATGTGGGGCCTTGCACGAGGGGTTGGGGGTCTCTTGCACTATTGGGGCTCATAGAGGCTTTACACGAGGGTTTGGGGGTCTGTTGCACTACTGGGGGCTCATAGAGGCTTTATGAGTGGATGTGGGGCCTTGCACGAGGGTTTGGGGTCACTTGCACTATTGGGGGCTCATAGAGGCTTTACAGTGGGATGTGGGGCCTTGCACGAGGGTTTGTGGGTCTCTTGCACTATTGGGGGCTCATAGAGGCTTTGGGAGGGGATCTTTGCACAAGGGGTTGGGGGTCTGTTGCACTATTGGGGCTCATATAGGCTTTGGGAGGGGATCTTTGCACGAGGGTTTGGGGATCTCTCGCACTATTGGGGGCTCATAGAGGCTTTATGAGCGGATGTGGGGCTTTGCACGAGGGCCTTGCACGAGGGGTTGGGGGTCTGTTGCACTATTGGGGGCTTATAGAGGCTTTATGAGCGGATGTGGGGCCTTGCACGAGGGCCTTGCACGAGGGTTTGGGGGTCTCTTGCACTATTGGGGTTCATAGAGGCTTTATGAGCGGATGTGGGGCTTTGCACGAGGGTTTGGGGGGGGTCTCTTGCACTATTGGGGGCTCATAGCGACTTTACAGTGG
This sequence comes from Coturnix japonica, assembly GCF_054131305.1. Lineage (NCBI taxonomy): Eukaryota > Metazoa > Chordata > Aves > Galliformes > Phasianidae > Coturnix > Coturnix japonica. Next base: position 164,512 of record NW_028189000.1, on the reverse strand, counting down.
GATGTGGGGCCTTGCACAAGGGCTTGGGGGGCCTGAGATGGGTTGTGGCTTCAATGTGGTGCCTCTATGAGGCTTTGCACGAGGGTTGTGAGTTCCAAGTGTCAATTGCACGAGGATTTGGGGCTTTGCACGAGGATTTGGGGCTCCCAGTTGGCACCTTAATGGGGCTTTGCACGAGGGTTTGGGGCTCTTAAGTGTTCACATATTGGGGGGGGTTGTGTGTTTGCACAAGGATTTGGGGCTTTGCACGAGGACTGGGGCTTTGCACGAGAGTTGGGGGTCTCTTGCACTATTGGGGCTCATAGAGGCTTTACAGTGGGATGTGGGGCTTTGCACAAGGGTTTGGGGGTCTCTTGCACTATTGGGGGCTCATAGAGGCTTTACAGTGGGATGTGGGGCTTTGCACAAGGGGTTGGGGGTCTATTGCACTATTGGGGTTCATAGAGGCTTTATGAGTGGATGTGGGGCTTTGCACGAGGGCCTTGCACGAGGGGTTGGGGGTCTATTGCACTATTGGGGCTCATAGAGGCTTTACAGTGAGATGTGGGGCTTTGCACGAGGGGTTGGGGGTCTGTTGCACTACTGGGGCTCATAGAGGCTTTACAGTGGGATGTGGGGCTTTGCACGAGGGCCTTGCACGAGGGGTTGGGGGTCTCTTGCACTATTGGGGGCTCATAGAGGCTTTGGGAGGGAATCTTTGCACAAGGGGTTGGGGGTCTGTTGCACTATTGGGGGCTCATAGCGGCTTTACAGTGGGATGTGGGGCCTTGCACGAGGGTTTAGGGGTCTCTTGCACTATTGGGGGCTCATAGAAGCTTTGTGAGGGGATCTTTGCACGAGGGGTTGGGGGTCTATTGCACTATTGGTGCTCATAGAGGCTTAATGAGCGGATGTGGGGCCTTGCACGAGTGTTTGGGTGTCTCTTGCACTATTGGGGGCTCGTAGAGGCTTTACAATGGGATGTGGGGCCTTGCACGAGGGTTGGGGGTCTATTGCACTATTGGGGGCTCATAGAGGCTTTACAGTGGGATGTGGGGCCTTGCACGAGGGTTTGGGGGTCTATTGCACTATTGGGGCTCATAGAGGCTTTACAATGGGATGTGGGGCTTTGCACAAGGGCTTGTGGGGCCTGAGATGGGTTGTGGCTTCAATGTGGTGCCTCTATGAGGCTTTGCACGAGGGTTGTGAGTTCCAAGTGTCAATTGCACGAGGATTTGGGGCTTTGCACGAGGATTTGGGGCTCCCAATTGGCACCTCAATGTGGCTTTGCACGAGGGTTTGGGGCTCTTAAGTGTTCACATATTGGGGGGGGTTGTGTGTTTGCACAAGGATTTGGGGCTTTGCACGAGGACTGGGGCTTTGCACAAGGGTTGTGGGGCTTTGATGTGGCATCTCTATGGGGCTTTGCACGAGGGTTTGGGGATCTATTGCACTATTGGGGGCTCATAGCGGCTTTACAGTGGGATGTGGGGCCTTGCACGAGGGTTTGGGGGTCTATTGCACTATTGGGGCTCATAGAGGCTTTACAGTGGGATGTGGGGCCTTGCACGAGGGGTTGGGGGTCTATTGCACTATTGGGGGCTCATAGAGGGGATTCAGTGGGATGTGGGGCCTTGTACGAAGGTTTGGGGGTCTATTGCACTATTGGGGGCTCATAGGGGCTTTACAGTGGAATGTGGGGCTTTGCACGAGGGGTTGGGGGTCTGTTGCACTATTGGGGGCTCATAGGGGCTTTATGAGTGACTGTGGGGCTTTGCACGAGGGTTTGGGGGTCTCGCACTATTGGGGGCTTATAGAGGCTTTACAGTGGGATGTGGGGCCTTGCATGAGGGCCTTGCACGAGGGGTTGGGGGTCTATTGCACTATTGGGGCTCATAAAGGCTTTATGAGTGGATGTGGGGCTTTGCACAAGGGCTTGTGGGGCCTGAGATGGGTTGTGGCTTCAATGTGGTGCCTCTATGAGGCTTTGCACGAGGGTTGTGAGTTCCAAGTGTCAATTGCACGAGGATTTGGGGCTTTGCACGAGGATTTGGGGCTCCCAATTGGCACCTCAATGTGGCTTTGCACGAGGGTTTGGGGCTCTTAAGTGTTCACATATTGGGGGGGTTGTGTGTTTGCACAAGGATTTGGGGCTTTGCACGAGGACTGGGGCTTTGCACGAGGGTTGTGGGGCTTTGACGTGGCATCTCTATGGGGCTTTGCACGAGGGTCGTAGCTTCACAAGTGTCAGATCTATGGGGCTTTGCACAAGGCTTCCCAGTGTGGTTACACAAGGGTGGGGTTCACCATTGGAATTAATGGGGATTTTCACAAGAGGGTTTTCACGAGGGGCTTTTCACGGGGCTTCAGGTTCATGGGGGGTCATCACTGAATTTTCACTAGTGATTTTCACAAGAGGGTTCACAATTGGGTTCATAAAGGGGATTTTCACGAGCGGGGTGTTCACAAGGGAGGATTTGCACAAGTATGGGGCTTCACAAGAGAGATTTTCACAAGAGAGATTTTCACAAGAGGGGGGTTCACAAGGGGGGTTTCACGGTGGGATTTTCACTATGGGGTTTTCACAGGGGTCAATATTGGGGTTTTCAAATTGGGGTTTTAATGGGGGGGGTCACAAGGGGATTTTCACGAGGGGGGTTTTCACGAGGGGGATTTTCACAAGGGTTTTCCCCTCAGTGTCGCTGTTGAAGGACCTGAAACACGCCAACGTGGTGACGTTGCACGACATCATTCACACTCAGAGCTGCCTCACACTCGTCTTCGAGTACCTCGTGAGCACCAAAAGACCCCAAAATAACCCAAATTCGCCCCAAAAATCCCATCTGGAACCCCATAAATCCCATCAGAAACCCCAAAATCCCCCAAATTCACCCCAAAAGTCCCCTCATTTGACCCCAAAATCCCCCAAATTCACCCCAAAAATCCCATTTTGAACCCCAAATTCCCCCCAGTTGACCCCAAAATGCCCCATTTGACCCCAAAATCCCACTTTAAACCCCCAAATCCCCCCATATTCACCCCATAAATCCCATCTGGAACCCCAAAAATCCCATCAGAAACCCCAAAAACCCCCAAATTCATCCCAAAAGTCCCCTCATTTGACCCCTAAATCCCCCAAATTCACCCCAAAAATCCCATCTGGAACCCCAAATCCCCCAAATTCATCCCAAAAGTCCCCTCATTTGACCCCAAAATCCCCCAAATTCACCCCATAAATCCCATCTGGAACCCCCAAAATCCCATCAGAAACCCCAAAATCCCCCAAATTCACCCCAAAAATCCCATCAGAAAGCCCAAAATCCCCCAAATTCACCCCAAAAATCCCATCAGGAACCCCAAAATCCCACAAATTGACCCCAAAAATCCCACAAATTGACCCCTAAATCCCCCAAATTCACTCCAAAAATCCCATCTGGAACCCCAAAAATCCCACTTTGAACCCCAAAATCACCCCATTTGACCCCAGAAATCCTCAAATTGACCCCCAAAATCCCATCAGGAACCCCAAAAATCCCATCAGAAACCCCAAAATCCCCCAAATTCACCCCAAAAATCCCACTTTGAACCCCCAAATCCCCCCAACTGACCCCATAAATCCCATCTGGAACCCCAAAATCCCCCAAATTCACCCCAAAAGTCCCCTAATTTGACCCCTAAATCCCCCAAATTCACCCCAAAAATCCCATCAGGAACCCCAAAAATCCCATCAGAAACCCCAAAATCCCCCAAATTCACCCCAAAAATCCCACTTTGAACCCCCAAATCCCACAAATTGACCCCAAAAATCCCACTTTGAACCCCCAAATCCCACAAATTGACCCCAAAAATCCCACTTTGAACTCCCAAATCCCCCCATATTCACCCCATAAATCCCATCTGGAACCCCCAAAATCCCATTTTGAACCCTAAAATCCCACAAATTGACCCCAAAAATCCCACTTTGGACCCCAAAATCCCACAAATTGACCCCAAAAATCCCATCTGGAACCTCAAAAAATCCCATCAGAAACCCCAAAATCCTACAAATTGACCCGAAAAATCCCACTTTGAACCCCCAAATCCCCCTAATTGACCCCAAAAATCCCACTTTGGACCCCAAAATCCCACAAATTGACCCCAAAAATCCCACTTTGAACCCCAAATCCCCCCATATTCACCCCATAAATCCCATCAGGAACCCCAAAATCCCCCAAATTCACCCCAAAAGTCCCCTCATTTGACCCCCAAATCCCCCAAATTCACCCCAAAAATCCCATTTTGAACCCCAAATTCCCCCCAGTTGACCCCAAAATGCCCCATTTGACCCCAAAAATCCCACTTTAAACCCCCAAATCCCCCCATATTCACCCCATAAATCCCATCTGGAACCCCAAAAATCCCATCAGAAACCCCAAAAACCCCCAAATTCACCCCAAAAGTCCCCTCATTTGACCCCTAAATCCCCCAAATTCACCCCAAAAATCCCACTTTGAACCCCAAATTCCCCCCAAATTCACCCCAAAAATCCCATCTGGAACCCAAAAATCCCACTTTAAACCCCCAAATCCCCCAGTTGACCCCCAAAATCCCATCAGAAACCCCTTAAATCCCCCAAATTCACCCCAAAAATCTCATCTAGAACCGCAAAATCCCTCAAATTGACCCCAAAAATCCCCTCTGGAACCCCAAAAATCCCATTTTGAACCCCAAAATCCCCTACTTGACCCCAAAAATCCCACTTTGGACCCCAAAATCCCACAAATTGACCCCCAAAATCCCATCAGAAACCCCAAAATCCCCCAAATTCACCCCAAAAATCCCACTTTGAACCCCCAAATACCCCCAATTGACCCCAAAAATCCCATCTGGAACCCCAAAAATCACATTTTGAACCCCAAAATCCCCTACTTGACTCCAAAAATCCCACTTTGGACTCCAAAATCTTCTCATTTGACCCCAAAATCCCCCAAATTCACCCCAAAAATCCCACTTTGAACCCCAAAATCCCCCAAATTCACCCCATAAATCCCATCAGAAACCCCAAAATCCCCGAAATTCACCCCAAAAATCCCATCAGGAACCCAAAAATCCCCCAAATTCACCCCAAAAGTCCCTTCATTTGACCCCAAAATCCCCCAAATTCACCCCAAAAATCCCATTTTGAACCCCAAATTCCCCCCAGCTGACCCCAAAATGCCCCATTTGACCCCCAAAATCCCACTTTAAACCCCCAAATCCCTCCATATTCACCCCATAAATCCCATCTGGAACCCCAAAAATCCCATCAGAAAACCCAAAATCCCCCAAATTCACCCCAAAAATCCCACTTTGAACCCCCAAATCCCCCCAAATTTACCCCAAAAATCCCATTTTGAACCCCAAATTCCCCCCAGTTGACCCCAAAATGCCCCATTTGACCCCAAAAATCCCACTTTAAACCCCCAAATACCCCCATATTCACCCCATAAATCCCATCTGGAACCCCAAAAATCCCATCAGAAACCCCAAAAACCCCCAAATTCACCCCCAAAATCCCCCAAATTCACCCCAAAAATCCCATCTGGAACCCCAAAAATCCCATCAGAAACCCCCAAATCCCCCCATATTCACCCCATAAATCCCATCTGGAACCCCAAAAATCCCATTTTGAACCCCAAAATCTCCTAATTGACCCCAAAAATCCCACTTTGAACCCCAAAAATCCCATTTTGTACCCCAAAATCCCCTAATTGACCCCAAAAATCCCACTTTGGACCCCAAAATCCCACAAATTCACCCCAAAAATCCCACTTTGAACCCCCAAGTCCCCTAATTGACCCCAAAAATCCTACTTTGGACCCTAAAATCCCACAAATTGACCCCAAAAATCCCACTTTGAACCCCCAAATCCTCCCATATTCACCCCATAAATCCCATCAGAAACCCCAAAATCCCTCAAATTCACCCCAAAAATCCCACAAATTGACCCCAAATCCCCCCAATTGACCCCAACAATCCCATCTGGAACCCCCAAATCCTCCATATTCACCCCAAATTCCCTCTTAATCCCCCCATTATCCCCAATGGACCCCCCAAATCCCCCATTAAGACCCTTCAAATTCCCTTTTGGGAGCCCAAAATCACCAGATTTCACCCCAAAAATCCCCTCAATGTCCCCAAATGAGCCCCCAAAATCCCCTAAAACCGAAGAATCGACCCCAAAATTGCCTTTTTTTGCCCCATTTTGGGCTTCCAGGACAGGGACCTGAAGCAGTACCTGGATGACTGCGGCAGCGTCATCAACATGCACAACGTCAAGGTGTGTGCACGAGTGTGCAAGGGGCGTGCAAAGGGGGTGGGGGTGTGCAGTGGGGATTGAGGGGGGGGGTGTGTGCTATGGGGCTGGGTGTGCAATGGGTGTGCAATGGGGCTGGGTGTGCAATGGGGCTGAGGGGGGGTGGGTGTGGGGTGTGCAAAGGGTGTGCAAGGGGCGTGCAAGGGGGCTAAGGAGGTGGGAGAGGGGTGTGCAATGGGGGTGGGTGTGCAAGGGGCGTGCAAAGGGGGTGGGGAGGGGGCTGAGGAGGTGGGAGAGGGGTGTGCAATGGGGCTGGGTGTGCAATGGGGCTAAGGGGGGGTGGGTGAGGGGTGTTTAAAGGGGGTGAGTGTGCAAGGGTGGGTGTGGGGTGTGCAAAGGGTGTGCAAGGGGCGTGCAAGGGGGCTGAGGAGGTGGGAGAGGGGTGTGCAATGGGGGTGGGTGTGCAAGGGGCGTGCAAAGGGGGTGGGGGTGTGTGTGGGGATTGAGGGGGGGTGGGGTGTGCTATGGGGCTGGGTGTGCAATGGGTGTGCAATGGGGCTGAGAGGGGGTGGGTGAAGGGTGTTTAAAGGGGGTGAATGTGCAAGGGTGGGTGTGGGGTGTGCAAGGGGCGTGCAAGGGGATTGAGAAGGGGTGAGCAATGGGGCTGGGTGTGCAAGGGGCGTGCAATGGGGCTGGGGAGGGGGCTGAGAGGGTGTGGGTGTGCAAGGGGGGTGAGGGGGTTGGGTGGGGTGTGCAAAGGGGGTGGGTGTGCAAGGGTGGGTGTGGAGTGTGAGGGGTGTGCAAGGGGCTGGGGAGGGGGCAGAGGATGTGGGTGATAGGTGTGCAATGGGGTGGGTGTGCAAGGGGCGTGCAAGGGGGCTGGGGAGGGGGCTGTGAGGGTGTGGGTGTGCAAGGGGGGTGAGAGGGGTTGGGTGGGGTGTGCAAAGGGGCTGGGTGTGCAAGGGTGGGTGTGGAGTGTGAGGGGTGTGCAAGGGGCTGGGGAGGGGGCAGAGGATGTGGGTGATAGGTGTGCAATGGGGTGGGTGTGCAAAGGGGGTGGGGAGGGGGCTGAGGGGGTGAGAGAGGGGTGTGCAATGGGGGTGGGTGTGCAAGGGGCGTGCAAAGGGGGTGGGGGTGTGCGTCGGGATTGAGGGGGGGTGGGGTGTGCAATGGGGCTGGGTGTGCAATGGGTGTGCAATGAGGCTGAGGGGGGTGGGTGTGGGGTGTGCAAAGGGTGTGCAAGGGGCGTGCAAGGGGGCTGAGGAGGTGGGAGAGGGGTGTGCAATGGGGGTGGGTGTGCAAGGGGCGTGCAAAGGGGGTGGGGGTGTGCATGGGGATTGAGGGGGGGTGGGGGGTGCTATGGGGATGAGGGGTTGGGTGAGGTGTGCAAAGGGGGTGGGTGTGCAAGGATGGGTGTGGAGTGTGAGGGGTGTGCAAGGGGCTGGGGAGGGGGCAGAGGATGTGGGTGATAGGTGTGCAATGGGGTGGGTGTGCAAAGGGGGTGGGGAGGGGGCTGAGGGGGTGAGAGAGGGGTGTGCAATGGATGGGTGTGCAAGGGGCGTGCAAAGGGGGTGGGGGTGTGCGTGGGGATTGAGGGGGGGTGGGGTGTGCTATGGGGCTGGGTGTGCAATGGGGCTGAGGGGGGGGGGGTGAGGGGTGTTTAAAGGGGGTGAGTGTGCGAGGGTGGGTGTGGGGTGTGCAAAGGGTGTGCAAGGGGCGTGCAAGGGGGCTGAGGAGGTGGGAGAGGGGTGTGCAATGGGGCTGGGTGTGCAAGGGGCGTGCAAAGGGGGTGGGGAGGGGGCTGAGGAGGTGGGAGAGGGGTGTGCAATGGGGCTGGGTGTGCAATGGGGCTGAGAGGGGGTGGGTGAAGGGTGTTCAAAGGGGGTGAGTGTGCAAGGGTGGGTGTGGGGTGTGTATGGGGTGTGCAAGGGGCTGAGGAGGTGGGAGAGAGGTGTGCAATGGGGCTGGGTGTGCAAGGGGCGTGCAAAGGGGGTGGGGGTGTGCATGGGGATTGAGGGGGGGTGGGGTGTGCAATGGGGCTGGGTGTGCAATGGGTGTGCAATGGGGCTGAGGGGGGGTGGGTGAGGGGTGTTTAAAGGGGGTGAGTGTGCAAGGGTGGGTGTGGGGTGTGCAAAGGGTGTGCAAGGGGGTTGAGGAGGGGTGTGCAATGGGGGTGGGTGTGCAAGGGGGCGTGCAATGGGGCTGGGGAGGGGGCTGAGAGGGTGTGGGTGTGCAAGGGGGATGAGAGGGGTTGGGTGGGGTGTGCAAAGGGGCTGGGTGTGCAAGGGTGGGTGTGGAGTGTGAGGGGTGTGCAAGGGGCTGGGGAGGGGGCGGAGGATGTGGGTGATAGGTGTGCAATGGGGGTGGGTGTGCAAGGGGCGTGCAAGGGGGCTGAGGATGTGGGAGAGGGGTGTGCAATGGGGGTGGGTGTGCAAGGGGCGTGCAAAGGGGGTGGGGGTGTGCGTGGGGATTGAGGGGGGGTGGGGGTGTGCAATGGGGCTGGGTGTGCAATGGGTGTGCAATGGGGCTGAGGGGGGTGGGTGTGGGGTGTGCAAGGGGCGTGCAAGGGGGCTGAGGAAGTGGGAGAGGGGTGTGCAATGGGGGTGGGTGTGCAAGGGGCGTGCAAAGGGGGTGGGGGTGTGCGTGGGGATTGAGGGGGGGTGGGGTGTGCTATGGGGCTGGGTGTGCAATGGGTGTGCAAGGGGCGTGCAAGGGGGCTGAGGAGGTGGGAGAGGGGTGTGCTATGGGGCTGGGTGTGCAATGGGTGTGCAATGGGGCTGAGGGGGGTGGGTGTGGGGTGTGCAAAGGGTGTGCAAGGGGCGTGCAAGGGAGCTGAGGAGGTGGGAGAGGGGTGTGCAATGGGGGTGGGTGTGCAAGGGGCGTGCAAAGGGGGTGGGGAGGGGGCTGAGAGGGTGTGGGTGTGCAAGGGGGATGAGAGGGGTTGGGTGGGGTGTGCAAAGGGGGTGGGTGTTCAAAGGGTGTGCAAGGGGCGTGCAAGGGGGCTGAGGAGGTGGGAGAGGGGTGTGCAATGGGGGTGGGTGTGCAAGGGGCGTGCAAAGGGGGTGGGGGTGTGCAGTGGGGATTGAGGGGGGGTGGGGTGTGCTATGGGGCTGGGTGTGCAATGGGTGTGCAATGGGGCTGAGAGGGGGTGGGTGAGGGGTGTTTAAAGGGGGTGAGTGTGCAAGGGTGGGTGTGGGGTGTGCAAGGGGCGTGCAAGGGGATTGAGAAGGGGTGTGCAATGGGGCCGGGTGTGCAAGGGGTGTGCAATGGGGCTGAGAGGGGGTGGGTGAAGGGTGTTTAAAGGAGGTGAGTGTGCAAGGGTGGGTGTGGGGTGTGCAAAGGGTGTGCAAGGGGTGGGAGCGGGGGCTGAGGAGGTGGGAGAGGGGTGTGCAATGGGGCTGGGTGTGCAATGGGTGTGCAATGGGGCTGAGGGGGGTGGGTGTGGGGTGTGCAAGGGGCGTGCAAGGGGGCTGAGGGGGTGAGAGAGGGTTGTGCAATGGATGGGTGTGCAAGGGGCGTGCAAAGGGGGTGGGGGTGTGCGTGGGGATTGAGGGGGGGTGGGGTGTGCAATGGGGCTGGGTGTGCAATGGGGCTGAGGGGGGGTGGGTGTGGGGTGTGCAAAGGGTGTGCAAGGGGCGTGCAAGGGGGCTGAGGAGGTGGGAGAGGGGTGTGCAATGGGGGTGGGTGTGCAAGGGGCATGCAATGGGGCTGAGGGGGTGGGTGAGGGGTGTTCAAAGGGGGTGAGTGTGCGAGGGTGGGTTTGGGGTGTGCAAAGGGTGTGCAAGGGGTGGGAGAGGGGGCTGAGGAGGTGGGAGAGGGGTGTGCAATGGGGCTGGGTGTGCAATGGGTGTGCAATGGGGCTGAGGGGGGGTGGGTGAGGGGTGTTCAAAGGGGGCGAGTGTGCAAGGGTGGGTGTGGGGTGTGCAAGGGGTGGGAGAGGGGGCTGAGGAGGTGGGTGAGGGGTGTGCAATGGGGCTGGGTGTGCAAGGGGCGTGCAAGGGGGCTGGGGAGGGGGCTGAGAGGGTGTGGGTGTGCAAGGGGGGTGAGAGGGGTGGGGTGGGGTGTGCAAAGGGGCTGGGTGTGCAAGGGTGGGTGTGGAGTGTGAGGGGTGTGCAAGGGGCTGGGGAGGGGGCAGAGGATGTGGGTGATAGGTGTGCAATGGGGTGGGTGTGCAAAGGGGGTGGGGAGGGGGCTGAGGGGGTGAGAGAGGGGTGTGCAATGGGGGTGGGTGTGCAAGGGGCGTGCAAAGGGGGTGGGGGTGTGCGTGGGGATTGAGGGGGGGTGGGGGGTGCTATGGGGTTGGGTGTGCAATGGGGCTGAGGGGGGGTGGGTGAGGGGTGTTTAAAGGGGGTGAGTGTGCAAGGGTGGGTGTGGGGTGTGCAAGGGGCGTGCAAGGGGGCTGAGGAGGTGGGTGAGAGGTGTGCAATGGGGGTGGGTGTGCAAGGGGGCATGCAATGGGGCTGGGGAGGGGGCTGAGAGGGTGTGGGTGTGCAAGGGGGGTGAGAGGGGTTGGGTGGGGTGTGCAAAGGGGCTGGGTGTGCAAGGGTGGGTGTGGAGTGTGAGGGGTGTGCAAGGGGCTGGGGAGGGGGCAGGGAAGTGGGTGATGGGTGTGCAATGGGGGTGGGTGTGCAAGGGGCGTGCAAGGGGGCTGAGGAGGTGGGAGATGGGTGTGCAATGGGGGTGGGTGTGCAAGGGGCGTGCAAAGGGGGTGGGGGTGTGCGTGGGGATTGAGGGGGGGTGGGGGGTGCAGTGGGGCTGGGTGTGCAATGGGTGTGCAATGGGGCTGAGGGGGGTGGGTGAGGGGTGTTTAAAGGGGGTGAGTGTGCAAGGGTGGGTGTGGGGTGTGCAAGGGGCGTGCAAGGGGGCTGAGGAGGTGGTAGAGGGGTGTGCAATGGGGGTGGGTGTGCAATGGGTGTGCAATGGGGCTGAGGGGGGGTGGGTGAGGGGTGTTTAAAGGGGGTGAGTGTGCGAGGGTGGGTGTGGGGTGTGCAAGGGGCGTGCAAGGGGGCTGAGGAGGTGAAGGAGGGGTGTGCAATGGGGGTGGGTGTGCAAGGGGTGTGCAAGGGGGCTGGGGAGGGGGCTGAGAGGGTGTGGGTGTGCAAGGGGGATGAGAGGGGTTGGGTGGGGTGTGCAATGGGGGTGGGTGTGCAAGGGTCGTGCAAGGGGGCTGAGGGGACGTGTGAAAAGGGGCTGGATGTGCAAGGGTGGGTGTGGTGTGTGAGGGGTGTGCAAGGGGCTGGGGAGGGGGCAGAGGATGTGGGTGATAGGTGTGCAATGGGGTGGATGTGCAAAGGGGGTTGGGAGGGGGCTGAGGGGGTGAGAGGGTTGTGCAATGGATGGGTGTGCAAGGGGCGTGCAAGGGGGTGGGTAAGTGGTGTGCAAAGGGGGTGGGTGTGCAAGGGGGCTCAGGAGGGGGCCGAGGGTGTGGGTGATGGGTGTGCAGTCGGGGTGGGTGTGCAGAGGGGGTGGGGAGGGGGCTGAGGGGGTGGGAGAAGGGTGTTCTATGGGGCTGGGTGTGCAATGGGTGTGCAATGGGGCTGAGGGGGGGTGGGTGAGGGGTGTTTAAAGGGGGTGAGTGTGCAAGGGTGGGTGTGGGGTGTGCAAAGGGTGTGCTAGGGCCGTGCAATGGGGCTGGAGGTGGGAGAAGGGTGTGCAATGGGGGTGGGTGTGCAACAGGGTGAGTGTGCAAGGGGTCTGCAATGATGTTGGGTGTGCAAGGGGACTGGGGAGTGAGTGGGATGATGGTGTTTGGGGTCTGCATGGGGTTATGGGGTCTCTATGGGGTTATGGGGTCTCTATGGGGTTTTGATGGGGTTGTGGGGGGCTGAGTGTGCAAGGGGCGTGCAAGGCTGCGAGTTATGGGGTCTCAAAGTGGGTCTTTATGGAGGGGGGTCTCTATGGGGTTATGGGGTCTCTATGGGGTCTTTATAGAGTTATGGGGTCTCTATGGGGTTTGGATGGGGTTGTGTGGGGCTGAGTGTGCAAGGGGCGTGCAAGGCGTGCAAGTTATGAGGACTTTAAATGGGTCTTCTTTATGGATGGGGGTCTGCATGGGGTTATAGGGTCTTTATGGGGTCTCTATGGGGTCTCTATGGGGTTATGGGGTCTCGATGGGGTTTTGATGGGGTTGTGTGGGGCTGAGTGTGCAAGGGGCGTGCAAGGCTGCATGTTATGGGGCCTCAAAGTGGGTCTTCTTTATCAAGGGGGGTCTCTATGGGGTAATGGGGTCTCTATGGGGTTATGGGGTCTCTATGGGGTCTCTATGGGGTTATGGGGTCTTTATAGAGTTATGGGGTCTCTATGGGGTTTTGATGGGGTTGTGTGGGGCTGAGTGTGCAAGGGGCGTGCAAGGCTGCGAGTTATGGGGACTCAAAGTGGGTCTTCTTTATGGATGGGGGTCTCTATGGGGTTATGGGGTCCTTATGGGATTGTGGGGTCTCTATGTGGTTATGGGGTCTCTATGGGGTCTCTATGGGGTTATGGGGTCTCTATGGGGTTTGGATGGGATTGTGTGGGGCTGAGTGTGCAAGGGGCGTGCAAGGCTGCGAGTTATGGGGCCTCAAAGTGGGTCTTCTTTATGGAGGGGGGTCTCTATGGGGTAATGGGGTCTCTATGGGGTCTTTATGGGGTTATGGGGTCTCTATGGGGCTATGGGGTCTCTATGGGGTTTGGATGGGGTTGTGTGGGGCTGAGTGTGCAAGGGGCGTGCAAGGCTGAGAGTTATGGGGTCTCAAAGTGGGTCTTTATGGAGGGGGTCTCTATGGGGTTATGGGGTCTTTATGGGGTCTTTATGGGGTTATGGGGTCTCTATGGGGTTATGGGGTCTCTATGGGGTCTCTATGGGGTTATGGGGTCTCTATGGGGTTTGGATGGGGTTGTGTGGGGCTGAGTGTGCAAGGGGCGTGCAAGGCTGCGAGTTATGGGGCCTCAAAGTGGGTCTTCTTTATGGAGGGGGGTCTCTATGGGGTAATGGGGTCTCTATGGGGTCTTTATGGGGTTATGGGGTCTCTATGGGGCTATGGGGTCTCTATGGGGTTTGGATGGGGTTGTGTGGGGCTGAGTGTGCAAGGGGCGTGCAAGGCTGAGAGTTATGGGGTCTCAAAGTGGGTCTTTATGGAGGGGGTCTCTATGGGGTTATGGGGTCTTTATGGGGTCTTTATGGGGTTATGGGGTCTCTATGGGGTTATGGGGTCTCTATGGGGTCTCTATGGGGTTATGGGGTCTCTATGGGGTCATGGGGTCTCTATGGGGTTATGGGGCCTCTATGGGGTTTGGATGGGGTTGTGTGGGGCTGAGTGTGCAAGGGGCGTGCAAGGCTGCGAGTTATGGGGTCTCAAAGTGGGTCTTTATGGAGGAGGGTCTCTATGGGGTTATGGGGTCTTTATGGGATTGTGGGGTCTCTATGGGGTTATGGGGTCTCTATGGGGTCTCTATGGGGTCTCTATGGGGTTATGGGGCCTTGATGGGGTTTGGATGGGGTTGTGTGGGGCTGAGTGTGAAAGGGGCGTGTAAGGCTGCGAGTTATGGGGCCTCAAAGTGGGTCTTCTTTATGGAGGGGGGTCTCTATGGGGTTATGGGGTCTCTATGGGGTCTCTATGGGGTTATGGGGTCTCTATGGGGTTATGGGGCCTCTATGGGGTTTGGATGGGGTTGTGTGGGGCTGAGTGTGCAAGGGGCGTGCAAGGCTGCGAGTTATGGGGTCTCAAAGTGGGACTTTATGGAGGGGGGGTCTGCATGGGGTTATGGGGTCCTTATGGGATTGTGGGGTCTTTATGGGGTTATGGGTTCTCTATAGGTTGTGGGGGGCTGAGTGTGCAAGGGGCGTGCAAGGCTGCGAGTTATGGGGTCTCAAAGTGGGTCTTCTTTATGGAGGGGGGTCTCTATGGGGTTATGGGGTCTTTATGGGGTCTTTATGGGATTGTGGGGTCTTTATGGGGTTATGGGTTCTGTATAGGTTGTGGGGGGCTGAGTGTGCAAGGGGCGTGCAAGGCTGCGAGTTACGGGGTCTCAAAGTGGGACTTCATGGAGGGGGGTCTCTATGGGGTTATGGGGTCTTTATGGGGTCTTTATGGGGCTATGGGGTCTCTATGGGGTTTGGATGGGGTTGTGTGGGGCTGAGTGTGCAAGGGGCGTGCAAGGCTGCGAGTTATGGGGTCTCAAAGTGGGTCTTCTTTATCGAGGGGGGTCTCTATGGGGTTATGGGGCCTCTATGGGGTCTCTATGGGGTTATGGGGTCTCTATGGGGTTTGGATGGGGTTGTGTGGGGCTGGGTGTGCAAGGGGCGTGCAAGGCGTGCAAGGGGCGGTTGGGGGGCAGCTGTTCCTGTTCCAGCTTTTGCGGGGTTTGGCCTTTTGTCACCGTCACAAAGTGCTGCACCGCGACCTGAAACCACAAAACCTCCTGCTGAGCCGACGGGGGGAGCTCAAACTGGCCGACTTCGGTACGGGGGGACACTAAAGCCTATAGGGGACCCTAAAGCCTATAGGGGACCCTAAGTCCTATAGGGCCCCCATAATCCTATTAGGGACCCCAGAGTCCTATTAGGGACCCCAGAATCCTATAGGGGGCCCCAGAATCCTATAGGGGGCACCCTAATCCTATAGTGGACCCCATAACCCTATAGGGGACCCCAGAATCCTATTAGGGACCCCAGAGTCCTATTAGGGACCCCAGAACCCTATAGGGGACCCCAGAATCCTATAGGGGGCACCCTAATCCTATAGTGGACCCCATAACCCTATAGGGGACCCCAGAATCCTATAGGGGACCCCAGAATCCTATAGGGGGCCCCAGAATCCTATAAGGGACCCCAAAATTCCATAGGGGACCCCTAAATCCTATATGAGACCTTAAATCCTATAGGACACCCTAAGTCCTATAGGAGACCCTAAGTCCTATATGGGACCTTAAATCCTATAGGGGACCCTAAATCCTATATGGGACCCTAAATCCTATATGAGGCCCTAAATCCTATAGGGGACCCTAAAATCTTATAGGGGACTCTAAATCCTATTAGGGACCCCAGAATCCTATAGGGGGCCCCATAATCCTACAAGGGATCCCAAAATTCCATAGGGGACCCCTAAAGCCTATAGGGACCCCAGAATCCTATAGGGGACCCCATAATCCTATTAGGGACCCCATAGCCCTATAGGGGACCTCTTAATCCTATAGGGGACCCTAAAATCTTATAGGGGCCCCCATAATCCTATTAGGGACCCCATAGCCCTATAGGGGACCTCTTAATCCTATAGGGGACCCTAAAATCTTATAGGGGCCCCCATAATCCTATTAGGGACCCCATAATCCTATAGGGGGCACCCTAATCCTATAGTGGACCCCATAACCCTATAGGGGACCCCATAGCCCTATATGGGACTCCCTAACCCTACAGGGGACCCCATAGCCCTATAAGGGACTCCCTAACCCTACAGGGGACCCCATAGCCCTATAAGGGACCCTATAACCCTATATGGGACCCCATAGCCCTGTATGGGACACCATAACCCCATTAGGGACCTCGTAACCCCATCAGAAACCCCCTAATCCTATAGGGGACCCCATAACCCCATTAGGGACCCCATAACCCCATCAGAGACCCCATAACCCCATTAGGGACCCCATAACCCCATCAGAGACCCCCTAATCCTATAGGAGACCCCCTAATCCCATAGGGGACCCCATAACCCTAAGGGGCACCCCATAACCCTATGTGGGACCCCATAGCCCTATAGGGGACCCCATAACCCTATATGGGACCTTATAGCCCTATAGGGGACTCCCTAACCCTACAGGGGACCCCGTAGCCGTATACGGGATCCCATAGCCCCATTAGGGACCCCATAACCCCATTAGGGACCCCATAACCCCATCAGAGACTCCCTAATCCTATAGGGGACCCCATAATTCCATAGGGGACCCCATAACCCTATAGGGGACCTCTTAATCCTATAGGGGACCCCATAACCCTATATGGGACCCCATAGCCCTGTATGGGACCCCATAACCCCATTAGGGACCCCATAACACCATCAGAGACCCCTTAATCCTATATGGGACCCAGTAGCCCTATAGGGGACCCCATAACCCTATATGGGACCTTATAGCCCTATAGGGGACTCCCTAACCCTACAGGGGACCCCATAGACCTATAAGGGACCCTATAGCCCTATAGGGGACCCCATAACCCCATTAGGGACCCCATAACCCCATCAGAGACCCCCTAATCCTATAGGGGACCCCATAACCCTATTTGGGACCCCATAGCCCTATAGTGGACTCCCTAACCCTACAGGGGACACCATAGCCCTATAAGGGACCCTATAACCCTATATGGGACCCCATAGCCCTATAGGGCACCCCATAGCCCTATAGGGCACCCCATAGCCCTATAGGGGACCCCATAACCCTATATGGGACCCTATAGCCCTATAGGTGACTCCCTAACCCTACAGGGGACCCCATAGCCCTATAAGGGACCCTATAACCCTATATGGGACCCCATAGCCCTATATGGGACCCCATAATCCCATATGGGACCCCATAACCCTATATGTGACCCCATAGCCCTATAGGGTTCGGTGTTGTTTATAGGGTTGGCTCGGGCCAAGTCGATCCCCACCAAGACGTTCTCCAACGAGGTGGTGACGTTGTGGTACCGGCCCCCCGACATCCTGCTGGGCTCCACCGAGTACTCCACGCAGATCGACATGTGGTCAGTGCACCAGGATTTGCACGAGGGTTTGCACGAGGGTTTGCACGAGGGGGGTGGGGGTGTCACCCTGTTATGGGGTCGGGGGTTGGGGTTACCTTGGGGGTCATTGCACGGAGACCTCAGGCTCTGTATGTGTGATAGAGGGGGTTGGGGGCTCTTGCACAAGGATTTGCACGAGGGTTTGCACGAGTGGGCACACAATGGGGTCGGGGGTGTCACCCTGTTATAGGGTTGGCGTCAAACTGGGGGGCGTTGCACGGGGACTTCAGGCTCTGTATGTGTCATAGAGGGGGTTGGGGGGCTCTTGCACTAGGATTTGCACTAGGATTTGCACGAGGATTCACACAATGGGGTCGAGGGTGTCACCCTGTTATGGGGTCGGGGGCTGTGATCAGTTTTGGGGTCGCTGCACGGGGACTTCCAGTTCCTAAAGGGTTACAATAGTGGATTTGGGGGGGTTCTTGCACGAGGATTTGCACGAGGGTTTGAACGAGGGGTCTCACAATGGGGTCGGGGGTGTCACCCTGTTATGGGGTCGGGGGTTGGGGTCAAACTGGGGGGCGTTGCACGGGGACCTCAGGTTCTGTATGTGTCATAGAGGGGGTTGGGGGGATTCTTGCACAAGGATTTGCACGAGGGTTTGCACGAGTGGGCACACAATGGGGTCGGGGATGTCACCCTGTTATGGGGTCGGGGGTGGGGGTCACACTGGGGGGCGTTGCACAGGGACTTCCAGTTCCTAAAGGGTAACAATAGTGGATTTGGGGGCTCTTGCACGAGAATTTGCACGAGGATTCACACAATGGGGTCAGGGGTGTCACCCTGTTATGGGATCAGGGGTTGGGGTCACACTGGTGGGCGTTGCACGGAGACCTCAGGCTCTGTATGTGTCATAGAGGGGATTGGGGGGCTCTTGCACAAGGATTTGCACGAGGATTTGCACAAGGGGGTCGAGGGTGTCACCCTGTTATGGGGACGGGGGCTGGGGTTATCATGGGGGTCGTTGCACGGAGACTTCCTGATGTTAAAGGGTTACAATAGTGGATTTGGGGGTTCTTGCACGAGGATTCGCACAAGGATTTGCACGAGGATTCACACAATGGGGTCAGGGGTGTCACCCTGTTATGGGGTCGGGGGTTGGGGTCACACTGGGGGATGTTGCACGGGGACTTCCAGTTCCTAAAGGGTTACAATAGTGGATTTGGGGGTTCTTGCACAAGGATTTGCACGAGGGGTCTCACAATGGGGTTGGGGGTGTCACCCTGTTATGGGGTCGGGGGTTGGGGTCACACTGGGGGGCGTTGCACGGAGACCTCAGGCTCTGTGTGACACAGAGATGTGTTTTTAGCTGTCTTGCACGAGGATTTGCACAAGGATTTGCACAAGGGGGGTGGGGGTGTCACCCTGTTATGGGGTTGGGGGCTGTGATCAGTTTTGGGGTCATTGCACGGGGACTTCCAGTTCCTAAAGGGTTACAATAGTGGATTTGGGGGGTTCTTGCACGAGGATTTGCACGAGGGGGTCGGGGGTGTCACCCTGTTATGGGGTCGGGGGTTGGGGTCACATTGGAGGGTGTTGCACAGGGACTTCCAGTTCCTAAAGGGTTACAGTAGTGGATTTGGGGGTTCTTGCACGAGGGTTTGCACGAGGGGTGTTGGGGGTGTCACCCTGTTATGGGGTCGGGGGTTGGGGTTACCTTGGGGGTCATTGCACGGAGACCTCAGGCTCTGTATGTGTCATAGAGGAGCTTGGGGGCTCTTGCACAAGGATTTGCACGAGGGGTCTCACAATGGGGTCAGGGGTGTCACCCTGTTATGGGGTCGGGGGTGGGGGTCACACTGGGGGGTGTTGCACGGGGGCTTCCAGTTCCTAAAGGGTTATAGTAGTGGATTTGGGGGCTCTTGCACGAGGATTTGCACGAGGATTCACACAATGGGGTCGAGGGTGTCACCCTGTTATGGGGTTGGGGGCTGGGGTTATCATGGGGGTCGTTGCACGGAGACTTCCTGATGTTAAAGGGTTACAAAAGTGGATTTGGGGGTTCTTGCACGAGGATTTGCACTAGGATTTGCACGAGGATTCACACAATGGGGTCGGGGGTGTCACCCTGTTATGGGGTCGGGGGTTGGGGTTACCTTGGGGGGTGTTGCACAGAGACCTCAGGCTCTGTATGTGTGATAGAGGGGGTTGGGGGGATTCTTGCACGAGGATTTGCACGAGGATTTGCACAAGGGGGTCGGGGGTGTCACCCTGTTATGGGGTCGGGGGTTGGGGTTATCATGGGGGTCGTTGCACGGAGACTTCCTGATGTTAAAGGGTTACAATAGTGGATTTGGGGGTTCTTGCACGAGGATTTGCACGAGGATTCACACAATGGGGTCGAGGGTGTCACCCTGTTATGGGTTTGGGGGTTGGGGTCACACTGGGGGGCGTTGCACGGGGACTTCAGGCTCTGTATGTGTTATAGAGGGGGTTGGGGGGATTCTTGCACAAGGATTTGCACGAGGGTTTGCACAAGTGGGCACACAATGGGGTCAGGGGTGTCACCCTGTTATGGGGTTGGGGGCTGGGGTTATCATGGGGGTCGTTGCACGGAGACATCCTGATGTTAAAGGGTTACAAAAGTGGATTTGGGGGTTCTTGCACGAGGATTTGCACGAGGGGGGGTGGGGTGTCACCTTGTTATGGGGTTGGGGGCTGTGATCAGTCTTGGGGTCGTTGCACGGGGACTTCCAGTTCCTAAAGGGTTACAATAGTGGATTTGGGGGTTCTTGCACGAGGATTTGCACGAGGGTTTGCACGAGTGGGCACACAATGGGGTCGGGGGTGTCACCCTGTTATGGGGTCGGGGGTTGGGGTTACCTTGGGGGTCATTGCACGGAGACCTCAGGCTCTGTATGTATCATAAAGGGGGACTGGGGGGCTCTTGCACAAGGATTTGCACTAGGATTTGCACTAGGATTTGCATGAGGATTCACACAATGGGGTCGAGGGTGTCACCCTGTTATGGGGTTGGGGGCTGGGGTTATCATGGGGGTCGTTGCACGGAGACTTCCTGCTGTTAAAGGGTTACAATAGTGGATTTGGGGGTTCTTGCACGAGGGTTTGCGCGAGGGGTCTCACAATGGGGTCGAGGGTGTCACCCTGTTATGGGGTCGGGGGTTGGGGTCAAACTGGGGGATGTTGCACGGTGACTTCCAGTTCCTAAAGGGTTACAATAGTGGATTTGGGGGTTCTTGCACGAGGATTTGCACGAGGGTTTGCACGAGGGGTCTCACAATGGGGTCGGGGGTGTCACCCTGTTATGGGGTTGGGGGTTGGGGTCACACTGGGGGGCGTTGCACGGGGACTTCAGGCTCTGTATGTGTCATAGAGGGGGTTGGGGGGATTCTTGCACGAGGATTTGCACAAGGGGGTCGGGGGTGTCACCCTGTTATGGGGTTGGGGGCTGGGGTTATCATGGGGGTCGTTGCACGGAGACTTCCTGCTGTTAAAGGGTTACAATAGTGGATTTGGGGGTTCTTGCACGAGGATTTGCACGAGGGTTTGCGCGAGGGGTCTCACAATGGGGTCAGGGGTGTCACCCTGTTATGGGGTTGGGGGTTGGGGTCAAACTGGGGGGCGTTGCACGGGGACTTCAGGCTCTGTATGTGTCATAGAGTGGGTTGGGGGGCTCTTGCACAAGGATTTGCACGAGGATTTGCACAAGGGGTCTCACAGTGGGGGCGGGGGTGTCACACTGTTATGGGGTCAGGGGATCCTAATTTATGAGGTATGGAGGAGGATCTGTGGGGTCTGGGGGGGATTTATGGGGTCTGGGGTCCCTTATAGAGCCTGCGGGGGGTCGTGTGCCCCCCTTGCACGAGGGCCATGCACGAGGGTTGTGTTGCACAAGTACAGACTGAGATGTGTCCTATGGGGTCTGCATTGGATCTGTGGGGTCTGGGGGGGATCTATTGGGTCTGGGGTCCCTTATAGGGCCTGGGGGGGGTCGTGTGTCCCCCTTGCACGAGGGCCTTGCACGAGGACACATTAGTAATGACTTATGTGGTCTGTATTGGGTTCTATGGGGTCTGCATTGGATCTGTGGGGTCTGGGGGGGATTTATGGGGTCTGGGGTCCCTTATAGGGCCTGGGGGGGGTCGTGTGCCCCCCTTGCACGAGGGCCTTGCACGAGGACACATTAGTAATGACTTATGGGGTCTGTATTGGGTTCTATGGGGTCTGGAGGGGGATCTGTGGGGTCTGGGGGGGATCTTTTGGGTCTGGGGTCCCTTATAGAGCCTGGGGGGGGTCGTGTGCCCCCCTTGCACGAGGGCCTTGCACGAGGGCCTTGCACGAGGACACAGTAGTGGTGACTTATGGGGTCTGAATTGGGTTCTATGGGGTCTGGAGGGGGATCTGTGGGGTCTTGGGGGGATTTATGGGGTCTGGGGTCCCTTATAGGGCCTGGGGGGGGGGTCGTGTGCCCCCCTTGCACGAGGGCCTTGCACAAGGACACATTAGTAATGACTTATAGAGTCTGTATTGGGTTCTATGGGGTCTAGAAGGGGAATTAGTGGGGTCTGGGGGGGATCTTTTGGGTCTGGGGTCCCTTATAGGGCCTGGGGGGGGTCGTGTGCCCCCCTTGCACGAGGGCCTTGCACGAGGACATTGCACAAGTACAGACTGAGATGTGTCCTATGGGGTCTGTATTGGGTTCTATGGGGTCCGCATTGGATCTGTGGGGTCTGGGGGGGATCTTTAGGGTCTGGGGTCCCTTATAGGGGCTGGGGGGGGTCGTGTGCCCCCCTTGCACGAGGGCCTTGCACGAGGACACAGTCGTGGTGACTTATGGGGTCTGAATTGGGTTCTATGGAGTCTGGAGGGGGATCTGTGGGGTCTGGAGGGGATTTGTGGGGTCTGGGGTCCCTTATAGGGCCTGGGGGGGTCGTGTGCCCCCCTTGCACGAGGGCCTTGCACGAGGACATTGCACAAGTACAGACTGAGATGTGTCCTATGGGGTCTGTATTGGATCTGTGGGGTCTTGGGGGGGATCTTTTGGGTCTGGGGTCCCTTATAGAGCCTGGGGGGGGTCGTGTGCCCCCCTTGCACGAGGGCCTTGCACGAGGACGTTGCACAAGTACAGACTGAGATGTGTCCTATGGGGTCTGCATTGGGTTCTATGGGGTCCACATTGGATCTGTGGGGTCTGGGGGGGATCTTTTGGGTCTGGGGTCCCTTATAGGGCCTGAGGGGGGTCATGTGCCCCCCTTGCACGAGGGCCTTGCACGAGGACACATTAGTGGTGACTTATAGGGTCTGAATTGGGTTTTATGGGGTCTGGAAGGAGAATTAGTGGGGTCTGGGGGGGATCTTTTGGGTCTGGGGTCCCTTATAGAGCCTGGGGGGGGTCGTGTGCCCCCCTTGCACGAGGGCCTTGCACGAGGGCCTTGCACGAGGACACGGTAGTGGTGGCTTATAGAATCTGTATTGGGTTCTATGGGGTCCGCATTGGATCTGTGGGGTCTGGGGGGGATCTTTTGGGTCTGGGGTCCCTTATAGGGGCTGGGGGGGGGGTCGTGTGCCCCCCTTGCACGAGGGCCTTGCACGAGGACATTGCACAAGTACAGACTGAGATGTGTCCTATGGGGTCTGTATTGGGTTCTATGGGGTCTGGGGGGGATCTATTGGGTCTGGGGTCCCATATAGGGCCTGGGGGGGGTCGTGTGCCCCCCTTGCACGAGGGCCTTGCACGAGGACACGGTAGTGGTGGCTTATAGAATCTGTATTGGGTTCTATGGGGTCTGCATTGGATCTGTGGGGTCTGGGGGGGATCTTTTGGGTCTGGGGTCCCTTATAGGGCCTGGGGGGGGTCGTGTGCCCCCCTTGCACGAGGGCCTTGCACGAGGACATTGCACAAGTACAGACTGAGATGTGTCCTATGGGGTCTGTATTGGGTTCTATGGGGTCCGCATTGGATCTGTGGGGTCTGGGGGGGATCTTTAGGGTCTGGGGTCCCTTATAGGGGCTGGGGGGGGTCGTGTGCCCCCCTTGCACGAGGGCCTTGCACGAGGACACAGTCGTGGTGACTTATGGGGTCTGAATTGGGTTCTATGGAGTCTGGAGGGGGATCTGTGGGGTCTGGAGGGGATTTGTGGGGTCTGGGGTCCCTTATAGGGCCTGGGGGGGTCGTGTGCCCCCCTTGCACGAGGGCCTTGCACGAGGACATTGCACAAGTACAGACTGAGATGTGTCCTATGGGGTCTGTATTGGATCTGTGGGGTCTTGGGGGGGATCTTTTGGGTCTGGGGTCCCTTATAGAGCCTGGGGGGGGTCGTGTGCCCCCCTTGCACGAGGGCCTTGCACGAGGACGTTGCACAAGTACAGACTGAGATGTGTCCTATGGGGTCTGCATTGGGTTCTATGGGGTCCACATTGGATCTGTGGGGTCTGGGGGGGATCTTTTGGGTCTGGGGTCCCTTATAGGGCCTGAGGGGGGTCATGTGCCCCCCTTGCACGAGGGCCTTGCACGAGGACACATTAGTGGTGACTTATAGGGTCTGAATTGGGTTTTATGGGGTCTGGAAGGAGAATTAGTGGGGTCTGGGGGGGATCTTTTGGGTCTGGGGTCCCTTATAGAGCCTGGGGGGGGTCGTGTGCCCCCCTTGCACGAGGGCCTTGCACGAGGGCCTTGCACGAGGACACGGTAGTGGTGGCTTATAGAATCTGTATTGGGTTCTATGGGGTCCGCATTGGATCTGTGGGGTCTGGGGGGGATCTTTTGGGTCTGGGGTCCCTTATAGGGGCTGGGGGGGGGGTCGTGTGCCCCCCTTGCACGAGGGCCTTGCACGAGGACATTGCACAAGTACAGACTGAGATGTGTCCTATGGGGTCTGTATTGGGTTCTATGGGGTCTGGGGGGGATCTATTGGGTCTGGGGTCCCATATA
Source organism: Coturnix japonica (assembly GCF_054131305.1). Classification (NCBI taxonomy): domain Eukaryota; kingdom Metazoa; phylum Chordata; class Aves; order Galliformes; family Phasianidae; genus Coturnix; species Coturnix japonica. Next base: position 140,614 of record NW_028189000.1, on the reverse strand, counting down.
GGGCCTGGGGGGGGTCGTGTGCCCCCCTTGCACGAGGGCCTTGCACGAGGACACGGTAGTGGTGGCTTATAGAATCTGTATTGGGTTCTATGGGGTCTGCATTGGATCTGTGGGGTCTGGGGGGGATCTTTTGGGTCTGGGGTCCCTTATAGGGCCTGGGGGGGGTCGTGTGCCCCCCTTGCACGAGGGCCTTGCACGAGGACCCAGAACCTTGCACAAGGATAGACTGAGATGTGTCCTATGGGGTCTGTATTGGGTTCTATGGGGTCTGCATTAGATCTGTGGGGTCTGGGGGGGATCTTTTGGGTCTGGGGTCCCTTATAGAGCCTGGGGGGGGGTCGTGTGCCCCCCTTGCACGAGGGCCTTGCACGAGGACACATTAGTAATGACTTATGGGTTCTGTATTGGGTTCTATGGGGTCTGGAGGGGGATCTGTGGGGTCTGGGGGGGATCTTTAGGGTCTGGGGTCCCTTATAGGGCCTGGGGGGGGTCGTGTTCCCCCCTTGCACGAGGGCCTTGCACGAGGACGTTGCACAAGTACAGACTGAGATGTGTCCTATGGGGTCTGTATTGGGTTCTATGGGGTCTGCATTGGATCTGTGGGGTCTGGGGGGGATCTTTAGGGTCTGGGGTCCCTTATAGGGCCTGGGGGGGGTCGTGTGCCCCCCTTGCACGAGGGCCTTGCACGAGGACACAGTAGTAATGACTTATGGGGTCTGCATTGGATCTGTGGGGTCTGGGGGGGATCTTTTGGGTCTGGGGTCCCTTATAGGGCCTTGGGGGGGGTCGTGTGCCCCCCTTGCACGAGGGCCTTGCACGAGGACGTTGCACAAGTACAGACTGAGATGTGTCCTATGGGGTCTGTATTGGGTTCTATGGGGTCTGGGGGGGCTTTATGGGGTCTGGGGGGGATCTTTTGGGTCTGGGGTCCCTTATAGAGCCTGGGGGGGGTCGTGTGCCCCCCTTGCACGAGGGCCTTGCACGAGGCTCGTGTCACACAGGGGCGTGGGCTGCATCTTCTCGGAGATGGTGACGGGGCGGCCGTTGTTCCCCGGAGCCACGACGGAGGAGCAGCTGCATTTCATCTTCCGCATGTTGGGTATGGGAACAGGGGGGAAATGGGGCGGATTTGGGGTTTTTTGGGGGGATTTGGGGTTTTTGGGGGGGTTTTGGGTTTTTTTGGGGGGGGTTTGGGGTTTTTATGGGGGGATTTGGGGTTTTTTTGTGGGGATTTGGGGTTTTATGGGGGGGATTTGGGGTTTTTTGGGGGGGATTTGGGGTTTTTTGGGGGGTTTTGGGGTTTTTTGGGGGGGACTTGGGGTTTTTTTATGGGGATATGGGGGGGATATGGGGCGGATTTGGGGTTTTTTATGGGGGGATTTGGGGTTTTTGGGGGTGATATGGGGGGAGATATGGGGGAAATGGGGGGGATTTGGGGGAAATGGGGGGGGGTTGGGGTTTTTTATGGGAGGATGTGGGGTTTTTGGGGGGGAATTTGGGGTTTTTTTGGGGGGATTTGGGGTTTTTTTGGGGGGATTTGGGGTTTTTGGGGGGATTTGGGGTTTTTTGGGGGGGATTTGGGGTTTTTTGGGGGGAATTTGGGGTTTTATGGGGGGTTTTGGGGTTTTATGGGGGGGATTTGGGGTTTTTTGGGGGGGTTTTGGGGTTTTATGGGGGGTTTTGGGTTCTTATGGGGGGGATTTGGGGTTTTTTTGGGGGGGATTTGGGGTTTTTTGGGGGGATTTGGGGTTTTTTGGGGGGATATAGGGGATATGGGGGGGGGTATAGGGGATATGGGCAGGATTGGGGGGGATTTTGGGGTTTTATGGGGTTTTTTTGGGGGGGATTTGGGGTTTTTATGGGGGGATTTGGGGTTTTTTGGGGGGGATTTGGGGTTTTTTGGGGGGGATTTGGGGTTTTTTATGGGGATATGGGGGGGATATGGGGCGGATTTGGGGTTTTTTATGGGGGGATTTGGGGTTTTTGGGGGTGATATGGGGGGAGATATGGGGAAATGGGGGTGATTTGGGGTTTTTTATGGGGGGATTTGGGGTTTTTTGGGGGGAATTTGGGGTTTTTGGGGGGATTTGGGGTTTTTTGGGGGGGGGTTGGGGTTTTTTGGGGGGATTTGGGGTTTTTTGGGGGGTTTTGGGGTTTTTTATGGGGGGTTTTGGGGTTTTTGGGGGGGATTTGGGGTTTTTGGGGGGATATAGGGGATATGGGGGGGGGTATAGGGGATATGGGGAGGATTGGGGGGATTTTGGGGTTTTATGGGGGTTTTTTGGGGGCTTTTGGGTTTTTATGTGGGGGGATTTGGGGTTTTTGGGGGGTTTTGGGGTTTTTTGGGGGGGATTTGGTGGTTTTATGGGGGTTTTTTGGGGGGGTTGGGGTTTTTATGGGGGGGTTTTGGGGGTTTGGGAGGTGAAATAAATGGGGGGAGATTGGGGGAGATATGGGGGAAATGGGGGTGATTTGGGGTTTTTTATGGGGGGATTTGGGGTTATTTTGGGGGGATTTGGTGGTTTTATGGGGGATTTGGGTTTTTTGGGGGGTTTTGGGGTTTTTTATGTGGGGATTTGGGGTTTTTATGGGGGGTTTTGGGGTTTTTGGGGGGATTTGGGGTTTTTGGGGGGATTTGGGGTTTTTTGATGGGGGTTTTGGGGTTTTATGGGGGGGAATTTGGGGTTTTTTTATGGGGATTTGGGTTTTTTTATGGGGATAATGGGGGGGATATGGGGCGGATTTGGGGTTTTTTATGGGGGGATTTGGGGTTTTTGGGGGTTATGGGGGAGATATGGGGGAAATGGGGGGGATTTGGGGTTTTTTATGGGGGATTTGGGGTTTATTGGGGGGATTTGGGGTTTTTTGGGAGGTTTTTGGGGTTTTTTGGGGGGATTTGGTGGTTTTATGGGGGTTTTGGGGGGGGGTTGGGGGTTTTTGATGGGGGATTTGGGGATTTTTTGGGGGGGTTTTGGGGTTTTATGGGGGGGATTTGGGGTTTTTGAGGGGATTTGGGTTCATTTGGGGTCATTTTGGGAGGTCTGAGGGGGGATTTGGGGATTTTGGGGGGATTTGGGGTTTTTTGGGGGGGATTTGGTGGTTTTATGGGGTTTTTGGGGGGGGTTCATGGTTTTTTGGGGGTTTTGGGGTTTTTTTGGGGGGTTTTGGGGTTTTTGGGGGGAATTTGGGGTTTTTTGGGGGGGTTTTGGGGTTTTTTATGGGGGGATTTGGGGTTTTATGGGGGGGATTTGGGGTTTTTGGGGGGATATAGGGGATATGGGGGGGGGTATAGGGGATATGGGGAGGATTGGGGGGGATTTTGGGGTTTTATGGGGGTTTTTTGGGGGGGGATTTGGGGTTTTTTGGGGGGTTTTGGGGTTTATGGGGGGGATTTGGGGTTTTTTGGGGGGTTTTTTGGGGGTTTGGGGTTTTTGGGGGATTTGGGTTTTTATGGGGGGATTTTGGGGGGTTTTGGGGTTTTTGGGGGGGCTTTGGGGGTTTGGGAGGTGAAATGGGGGGAGATATGGGGGAAATGGGGGGGATTTGGGGTTTCTTATGGGGGATTTGGGGTTTTTTGGGGAGCATTTGGGGTTTTTGGGGGGATTTGGGGTTTTTTGGGGGGTTTTGGGGTTTTATGGGGGGATTTGGGGTTTTTATGGGGGGTTTTGGGGGGTTTGGGAGGTGAAATAAATGGGGGAAGATTGGGGGAGATATGGGGGAAATGGGGGTGATTTGGGGTTTTTTATGGGGGGATTTGGGGTTATTTTGGGGGGATTTGGGGTTTTTGGGGGGATTTGGGGTTTTTTGGGGGGGATTTGGTGGTTTTATGGGGTTTTTATGGGGGTATTTGGGGTTTTTTATGGGGGGATTTGGTGGTTTTATGGGGGGATTTGGGGTTTTTTTGGGGGATTTGGGGTTTTTTGGGGGGATTTGGGGTTTTTTGGGGGGTTTTGGGTTTTTATGGGGGGATTTGGGGTTTTTATGGGGGGATTTGGGGTTTTTGGGGGAATTTGGGGTTTTTTGGGGGGGATATTTGGGTTTTTTTATGGGGATATGGGGGGATATGGGGCGGATTTGGGGTTTTTTGGGGGGTTTTGGGGTTTTTGGGGGGATTTGGGGTTTTTTGGGGTTTTTATGGGGGGATTTGGGGTTTTTTGGGGGTTTTTGGGGTTTTTTGGGGGATATAGGGGATATGGGGGGGGTATAGGGGATATGGGGAGGATTGGGGGGGATTTTGGGGTTTTATGGGGGTTTTTATGGGGGGATTTGGGGTTTTTTGGGGGGATTTGGGGTTTTTATGGGGGGTTTTGGGGTTTTTATGGGGGAATTTGGGGTTTTTTATGGGGATATTGGCATAACAATTTAAGGGGATATGGGGCGGATTTGGGGTTTTTATGGGGGGATTTGGGGTTTTTGGGGGTGATATGGGGGGAGATATGGGGGAAATGGGGGGGATTTGGGGTTTCTTATGGGGGATTTGGGTTTTTTTGGGGGGGTTTTGGGGTTTTTTATGGGGGATTTGGGGTTTTCAGGGGGGATTTGGGGATTTTGGGGGGATATAGGGGATATGGGGGGGGGTATAGGGGATATGTGGAGGATTGGGGGGATTTTGGGGTTTTATGGGGTTTTATGGGGGATTTGGGGTTTTTTGGGGGGGTTTTGGGGTTTTTGGGGCAGATTTGGGGGTTTTTTTGGAGGGTTTTGGGGTTTTTATGGGGGGATTTGGTGGTTTTATGGGGGTTTTGGGGGGGGTTGGGGGTTTTTGATGGGGGGATTTGGTGGTTTTTATTAGGGGGATTTGGGGTTTTTGGGGGGATATAGGGGATATGGGGGGGGGTATAGGGGATATGGGGAGGATTGGGGGGGATTTTGGGGTTTTATGGGGGTTTTTGGGGGATTTGGGTTTTTTATGGGGGGATTTGGAGTTTTTTGGGGGGTTTTCGGGTTTTTTGGGGGGTTTTGGGGTTTTTTGGGAGGTTTTTGGGGTTTTTTTGGGGGGGATTTGGTGGTTTTCGGGGGGATTTGGGGTTTTTTGGGGGGTTTTGGGGTTTTTTGTGGGGGATTTGGGGTTTTTTTATGGGGATATGGGGGGGATATGGGGCGGATTTGGGGTTTTTTATGGGGGTATTTGGGGTTTTTGGGGGTGATATGGGGGAAATGGGGGGGATTTGGGGTTTCTTATGGGGGATTTGGGGGTTTTTGGGGGGATTGGGGGTTTTTGGGGGTATTTGGGGTTTTTTGGGGGGATTTGGGGTTTTTATGGGGGATTTGGTGGTTTTATGGGGGTTTTATGGGGGGATTTGGGGTTTTTATGGGGGGACTTGGGGTTTTTTGGGGGGTTTGGGGTTTTTATGAGGGGGTTTTGGTGTTTTTTTGGGGGGATTTGGAGTTTTGGTGTTTTTTTGGGGGGGATTTGGGGGTTTTATGGGGTTTTATGGGGGTATTTGGGGTTTTTTATGGGGGGATTTGGTGGTTTTATGGGGGTTTTTTGGGGGGTATTTGGGGTTTTTGAGAGGGTTGTGGGAGGGATGGGGAGATTTGGGGTTTTTTGGGGGGTAAATGGGGTTTTGGGGGGGATTTGGGTTTTTAAGAGGGTTTGAGGGGGGATTTGGGGTTTTTTGGGGGGATTTGGTGCTGTTTGGGGGTGATTTTTTGGGTTGATTTGGAGTCATTTTGGGGCCATTTTGGGGTGATAGTGTTAATTTGGGGGGTAATTTGGGGCCATTTTGGGGTAATTTGGGGCCATTTGGGGTCCATTTGGGGGTGATAGTGGTGATTTGGGGGTGATTTGGGGCTGTTTTGGGGTCATTTGGGGTTGATTTGGGGCTGTTTTGGGGTCATTTTGGGTTGATTTGGGGCTGTTTTGGGGTCATTTGGGGTTGATTTGAGGCTGTTTTGGGGTCATTTTGGGTTGATTTGGGGCTGTTTTGGGGTCACTTTGGGTTGATTTGGGGCTGTTTTGGGGTCATTTGGGGTTGATTTGGGGCTGTTTTGGGGTCATTTGGGGTTGATTTGGGGCTGTTTTGGGGTCATTTGGGGTTGATTTGGGGCTGTTTTGGGGTCATTTTGGGATGATTTGGGGCTGTTTTGGGGTCATTTGGGGTTGATTTGGGGCTGTTTTGGGGTCATTTTGGGTTGATTTGGGGCTGTTTTGGGGTCATTTTGGGTTGATTTGGGGCTGTTTTGGGGTCATTTTGGGTTGATTTGGGGCTGTTTTGGGGTCATTTTGGGTTGATTTGGGGCTGTTTTGGGGTCATTTTGGGTTGATTTGGGGCTGTTTTGGGGTCATTTTGGGTTGATTTGGGGCTGTTTTGGGGTCATTTTGGGTTGATTTGGGGCTGTTTTGGGGTCATTTTGGACTGATTTGGGGCTGTTTTGGGGTCATTTTGGGTTGATTTGGGGCTGTTTTGGGGTCATTTTGGGTTGATTTGGGGCTGTTTTGGGGTCATTTTGGGTTGATTTGGGGCTGTTTTGGGGTCATTTTGGGTTGATTTTGGGCTGTTTTGGGGTCATTTTGGGTTGATTTGGGGCTGTTTTGGGGTCATTTTGGGTTGATTTGGGGCTGTTTTGGGGTCACTTTGGGTTGATTTGGGGCTGTTTTGGGGTCATTTGGGGTTGATTTGGGGCTGTTTCGGGGTCATTTTGGGTTGATTTGGGGCTGTTTTGGGGTCATTTTGGGTTGATTTGGGGCTGTTTCGGGGTCATTTGGGGTTGATTTGGGGCTGTTTTGGGGTCATTTGGGGTTGATTTGGGGCTGTTTCGGGGTCATTTGGGGTTGATTTGGGGCTGTTTTGGGGTCATTTTGGGTTGATTTGGGGCTGTTTTGGGGTCATTTTGGGTTGATTTGGGGCTGTTTTGGGGTCATTTTGGGTTGATTTGGGGCTGTTTTGGGGTCATTTGGGGTTGATTTGGGGCTGTTTTGGGGTCATTTTGGGTTGATTTGAGGCTGTTTTGGGGTCGTTTTGGGTTGATTTGGGGCTGTTTTGGGGTCATTTTGGGTTGATTTGGGGCTGTTTTGGGGTCATTTTGGGTTGATTTGGGGCTGTTTTGGGGTCATTTTGGGTTGATTTGGGGCTGTTTTGGGGTCATTTGGGGTTGATTTGGGGCTGTTTTGGGGTCATTTGGGGTCATTTGGGGCTGTTTTGGGGTCATTTGGGCTTGATTTGGGGCTGTTTTGGGGTCATTTTGGGTTGATTTGGGGCTGTTTTGGGGTCATTTTGGGATGATTTGGGGCTGTTTTGGGGTCATTTGGGGCTGTTTTGGGGTCATTTTGGGTTGATTTGGGGCTGTTTTGGGGTCATTTTGGGTTGATTTGGGGCTGTTTTGGGGTCATTTTGGGTTGATTTGGGGCTGTTTTGGGGTCATTTGGGGTTGATTTGGGGCTGTTTTGGGGTCATTTTGGGTTGATTTGGGGCTGTTTTGGGGTCATTTGGGGTTGATTTGGGGCTGTTTTGGGGTCATTTTGGGTTGATTTGGGGCTGTTTTGGGGTCATTTGGGGTTGATTTGGGGCTGTTTTGGGGTCATTTTGGGTTGATTTGGGGCTGTTTTGGGGTCACTTTGGGTTGATTTGGGGCTGTTTTGGGGTCATTTTGGGTTGATTTGAGGCTGTTTTGGGGTCATTTGGGGCTGTTTTGGGGTCGTTTTGGGTCGATTTGAGGCTGTTTTGGGGTCATTTTGGGTCGATTTGGGGCTGTTTTGGGGTCATTTTGGGTTGATTTTAGGCTGTTTTGGGGTCATTTTGGACTGATTTGGGGCTGTTTTGGGGTCATTTTGGGTTGATTTGGGGCTGTTTTGGGGTCATTTTGGGTCGATTTGGGGCTGTTTTGGGGTCATTTTGGGTCGATTTGGGGCTGTTTTGGGGTCATTTGGGGTTGATTTGGGGCTGTTTTGGGGTCATTTGGGGTTGATTTGGGGCTGTTTTGGGGTCATTTTGGGTTGATTTGAGGCTGTTTTGGGGTCATTTTGGGTTGATTTGAGGCTGTTTTGGGGTCATTTTGGGTTGATTTGGGGCTGTTTTGGGGTCATTTGGGGTTGATTTGGGGCTGTTTTGGGGTCATTTTGGGTTGATTTGGGGCTGTTTTGGGGTCATTTGGGGTTGATTTGGGGCTGTTTTGGGGTCATTTGGGGTTGATTTGGGGCTGTTTTGGGGTCATTTTGGGTTGATTTGGGGCTGTTTTGGGGTCATTTGGGGTTGATTTGGGGCTGTTTTGGGGTCATTTGGGGTTGATTTGGGGCTGTTTTGGGGTCATTTGGGGTTGATTTGGGGCTGTTTTGGGGTCATTTTGGGTTGATTTGGGGCTGTTTTGGGGTCATTTGGGGTTGATTTGGGGCTGTTTTGGGGTCATTTTGGGTTGATTTGGGGCTGTTTTGGGGTCACTTTGGGTTGATTTGGGGCTGTTTTGGGGTCATTTTGGGTTGATTTGAGGCTGTTTTGGGGTCATTTGGGGCTGTTTTGGGGTCGTTTTGGGTCGATTTGAGGCTGTTTTGGGGTCATTTTGGGTCGATTTGGGGCTGTTTTGGGGTCATTTTGGGTTGATTTTAGGCTGTTTTGGGGTCATTTTGGACTGATTTGGGGCTGTTTTGGGGTCATTTTGGGTTGATTTGGGGCTGTTTTGGGGTCATTTTGGGTCGATTTGGGGCTGTTTTGGGGTCATTTTGGGTCGATTTGGGGCTGTTTTGGGGTCATTTGGGGTTGATTTGGGGCTGTTTTGGGGTCATTTGGGGTTGATTTGGGGCTGTTTTGGGGTCATTTTGGGTTGATTTGAGGCTGTTTTGGGGTCATTTTGGGTTGATTTGAGGCTGTTTTGGGGTCATTTTGGGTTGATTTGGGGCTGTTTTGGGGTCATTTGGGGTTGATTTGGGGCTGTTTTGGGGTCATTTTGGGTTGATTTGGGGCTGTTTTGGGGTCATTTGGGGTTGATTTGGGGCTGTTTTGGGGTCATTTGGGGTTGATTTGGGGCTGTTTTGGGGTCATTTTGGGTTGATTTGGGGCTGTTTTGGGGTCATTTGGGGTTGATTTGGGGCTGTTTTGGGGTCATTTTGGGTTGATTTGAGGCTGTTTTGGGGTCATTTGGGGCTGTTTTGGGGGTCATTTGGGGTTGATTTGGGGCTGTTTTGGGGTCATTTGGGTTGATTTGGGGCTGTTTTGGGGTCATTTGGGGTTGATTTGGGGCTGTTTTGGGTCATTTTGGGTTGATTTTGGGTCATTTTGGGTTGATTTTGGGTCATTTTGGGGTTTTTAGGGACGCCGACGGAGGAGTCGTGGCCGGGGATCTCCACCAACCCCGAATTCCGCTCCCATCGATTCCCCATTTATTGCCCTGAGGGGCTGCGCCGCCACGCGCCACGGTCGGCCCTATAAGGAACCCATGGCCCTATAGGGGAACCCATGGCCCTATAAGGAACCCATGGCCCTATAGGGGAACCCATGGCCCTATAGGGGAACCCATAACCCTATAGGGGAACCCACAGTTCTATAAGGAACACATGGCCCTATAGGGGAGCCCATGGCCCTATAAGGGACCCACAGCCCTATAGAGGAACACATGGTCCTATAGGGGAATCCATGGCCCTATAGGGGAACCCACAGCCCTATAAGGAACCCGTGGCCCTACAGGGGAACGCACAGCCCTATAGGGGAACCCATGGCCCTATAAGGAACATATGGCCCTATAGTGGAACCCACGGCCCTGTAGGGGAACCCATAACCCTATAGGGGAACCCATGGCCCTATAGGGGAACCCACAGCTCTATAGGGGAACACATGGCCTTATAGGGGAACCCACAGCCTTATAGAGGAACACATGGCCCTATAAGGAACACACAGCCCTATAGGGGAACACACAGCCCTATAAGGAACACATGGCCCTGTAGGGGAACCCACAGCCCTCTAAGGAACCCATAACCCTATAGGGGAACCCGCAGCCCTATAGAGGAACACATGGCCCTATAGGGGAACCCATGGCCCTATAGGGGAACTTACAGCCCTATAAGGAACCCATGGCCCTATAGGGGAACCCATGGCCCTGTAGGGGAACCCACAGCCCTATAGGGGAACCCACAGCCCTATAAGGAACCCATGGTTCTATAGGGGATCCCATAGCCTTATAGGGGAACCCACAGCTCTATAAGAAACCCATAACCCTATAGGGGAACACACGGCCCTATAAGGAACACGGGGCCCTGTAGGGGAACCCATGGCCCTATAGGGGATCCCACAGCTCTATAGGGGAACCCATGGCCCTATAAGGAACCCATAACCCTATAAGGAACACACGGCCCTATAGGGGAACCCACAGCTCTATAGGGGAACCCATGGCCCCATAAGGAACCCATGGCCCTATAGGGGAACCCATAACCCTATAAGGAGCACATGGCCCTATAGGGGAACCCACAGTCCTATAGGGGAACACACGGCCCTATAGGGGAACCTATAGCCCTATAGAGGAACCCATGGCCCTATAGAGGAACACACAGCCCTATAGGGGAATCCACAGCCCTATAGAGGAACCCATGGCCCTATAAGGAACACACAGCCCTATAAGGGGACCTTTGACCCTAGAAGTGATCCTTTGGACCCACAGCCCCCTCTGCCCCCCAAGTGCCCCCAGTCCCCCCCACTGACCCCCATCTCCCCCCATTCCAGGTTGGACCAGGAAGGTGCTGATCTGCTGGGGAAGCTGCTGCAGGTCAGGCCACGCCCCCTTCCTCCAAAGCCACGCCCACATCCCTTAAGCCACGCCCCTTCCCCAAAGCCACGCCCCCTTCCCCATCAAGCCCCAACAAACCCAGCCCATAGACTTCAAACCATGCCCCCTTTCACAAAGCCACGCCCACACCCCTTAAGCCACGCCCCCTCCTTTAAACCCCGCCCCTTCCCTTAAACCCCGCCCGCTTTCCGTATAAGCCCCGCCCCCTTCCCAAAGCCCCCTGTTCCCAAAGCCACGCCTCCTTCCATTAAGCCACGCCCCCTACCCTTAAACCCCGCCCACTTTCCATATAAGCCCCCCTTTCCCAAAGCCACGCCCACTTCCCTTAAGCCTCGCCCACTTCCATCAAACCACGCCCCCTCCTTTAAACCCCACCCACTTTCCATATAAGCCCTGCCCCTTCCAAAGCCACGCCCCTTCCATTAAGCCACGCCCCCTCCTTTAAACCCCGCCCCCTTCCCTTAAACCCCGCCCAGTTTCCATATAAGCTCCGCCCCTTCCCAAATCCACCCCCTTCCCTTAAGCCACGCCCCTTCCATTAAGCCCCGCCCACTCCCCATACAAGCCCCTCCCCGACCTATACATTTAAACCACGCCCCCTTTTCACTTAAGCCCCGCCCACTTACCTTCTGATCCTGCCCCCTTTTTCATTAAACCACGCCCATTTCAATCAAGCCACGCCCCCCTCCCCTCAAGCCCCGCCCCCCAAACGCCTCCCATTGACCCCATAAATGCCCCCCCCAGCCCCTCGACGAGTGGGCGTGGCCTAATGGGGGCGTGGCCCAATGTGGGGAATGGCCTAATATTGGGGGCGTGGCCTAATATTTGGGGGGGGGGTGTTCAGTTTGAGGGTCGTCGACGGGTGCCGGCGGCCGAGGCGATGGGTCACCCTTTCTTTGCCTGTTTGGGCCCACGGGTCTGCACACTGCCCGACAGTGAGTGGGCGGGGATTAAGGGCAGGGGGCGGGGCTTAAGGGGGTGGGGTCGTTTGGGGGCCGGGCTAAAGGGGGTGGGGTCAGAATAGGGCGGGTTGGGGATGAATGGGGGGAAATGGGGCCCAATGGGGGCAATGGGTGGAAGTAAAAGTGGGCGTGGCTTAAGGGAGGGGCGGGGCTTAAGTGGGTGGAGTCTTGGGGGCGGGGCTAAAGGGGGTGGGGTCAGAATAGGGCGGGTTGGGGATGAATGGGGGTGAATGGGGGCAGTGGGTGGGGGGAAAGTGGGCGTGGCTTAAGGGAGGGGGCGTGGCTTAAGGGGGTGGGGTCGTTTGGGGGCGGGGCTAAAGTGGGTGTGGTCAGATTGGGGTGGGTTGGGGATGAATGGGGGGAAATGGGGCCCAATGGGGGCAATGGGTGGGGTGAAAGTGGGCGTGGCTTAAGGGCAAGGGGCGGGGCTTCAGTTGGTGGGGTCTTTTGGGGGCGGGGCTAAAGGGGGTGGAGTCAGATTGGGGTGGGTTGGGGATGAATGGGGGGAAATGGGGCCCAATGATGGGAATAGGGTGGGGTGAAAGTGGGCGTGGCTTAAGGGGGGTGTGGTCTTTTGGGGGCGGGGCTAAATGGGGTGGGGTCAGAATAGGGCGGGATGGGGGTGAATGGGGTGAAATGGGGCCGAGTAAAGGGAATGGGGTGGGGAGAAAATGAGTTAATGAATGAATGGGGAAGAAGTGGGCGTGGCTTAAGCGAGGGGCGTGGCTTTGTGGGCGTGGCCTCGAGGTGGGCGGGGCTTATGTGGTTGTGAATGAATGAATGGGGCTGGAGGGGGGCGTGGCTATGAGGTGGGCGGGGCCTCTAGGTGGGCGGGGCTTATGTGGGCATGAATGAATGAAGCTCTCTAGGAAGTGAATGAATGAATGAATGGGGCTGGAGGGGGCGTGGCTATAAGGGGGGCGTGGCTCCAATGTGGGCGTGGCCTCGAGGTGGGCGGGGCTTATGTGGGCATGAATGAATTAAGCTCTCTAGGATGTGAATGAATGAATGGGGCTGGAGTGGGCGTGGCTATGAGGTGGGCGGGGCTTATGTGGGCATGAATGAAAGAAGCTCCCTAGGAAGTGAGTGAATGAATGGGGCTGGAGTGGGTGTGGCTCCGATGTGGGCGTGGCCTCGAGTTGGGCGGGGCTTATGTGGGCATGAATGAAGGAAGCTGTCTAGGAAGTGAATGAATGAATGAATGAATGGGGCTGGAGGGGGCGTGGCTATGAGGTGAGCGGGGCTTATGTGGGCATGAATGAATTAAGCTCTCTAGGATGTGAATGAATGAATGGGGCTGGAGTGGGCGTGGCTATAAGGGGGGCGTGGCTCCAATGTGGGCGTGGCCTCGAGGTGGGCGGGGCTTATGTGGGCATGAATGAATGAAACTAGGAAGTGAATGAATGAATGAGGCTGGAGTGGGCGTGGCTATGAGGTGGGCGTGGCTCTGATGTGGGCGTGGCTTATGTGGGCATGAATGAAGCTGTCTAGGAAGTGAATGAATGAATGGGGCTGGAGTGGGCGTGGCTATGAGGTGGGCGGGGCTTCGAGGTGGGCGTGGCTAGTAGGCTAGAAGTGAATGGATGAATGAATGAATGGATGGATGGAATGAATGAATGAATGAATGGGATGAAAGTGGGCGTGGTTTTATGAATGGGGGGCGTGGCCTAACCGGGTTGTGGGCGGGGCTTAACCCCCCCTTTGGCTCCGCCCCCTTTTCCCGCAGCCACCTCCATCTTTGCTCTGAAGGAAATCCAGCTGCAGAAGGAGACGGGGCTGCGTTCGGCCTCCCTGCCCGACCCCGGTGAGCCCCAAAAAGCCCCAAAATCAACCCAAAAAACACCCCTTCCCCACCACCCCCCCCAGTTCCATTTGGGACCCCTACATTCAATGTTGGGCCTCCTCCATTCAATGTGGGCCCCCCCCCCATTCAATTTGGGACCCCCCCCCCAATGTGGGATCCCATCCCCCATTATGGGGCCCCCTATTCAATATAGGACCCCCCCCCATTCAATATGGGACCCCCCCCCCAATCTGGGACCCCTCCCCCAATGTGGGATCCCATCCCCCATTATGGGGCCCCCTATTCAATATAGGACCCCCCTCAATTTGGGACCCCCCCTTCCTTTCCATTGGGGGTCCCCTCCTATTTGGGACCCCCCCCCCCCCATTCAATATGGGACCCTCCCCCAATGTGGGATACCCCCCCCCATTATGGGACCCCCCCCCCCATTCAACTTGGGTTCCCCCATTCAATGTGTGACCCCCCCCATTTAAATGTGGGACCCCCCCCCAATGTGGGATACCCCCCCCTATTATGAGACCCCCCCCCATTCAATGTGGGACCCCCCCATTCAATTTGGGACCCCCCCATTCAATGTGGGACCCCCCCCCAATGTGGGATCCCATCCCCCATTATGGGGCCCCCTATTCAATATAGGACCCCCCTCCTATTTGGGACCCCCCCCCCATTCAATATGAGACCCCCCCATTCAATCTGGGACCCCCACCCCATTATGAGACCCCCCCCCCCATTCAACTTGGGATCCCCCATTCAATGTGGGACCCCCCCCATTCCATTGGGACCCCCTATCAATGTGGGACCCCCCTCTAATTTAAGGACCCCCCTCATTGTGGGACCCCCCCATTCAATGTGGGACCCTCCCATTCAATTTGGGACCCCCCCCCGCAATGTGGGATCCCATCCCCCATTATGGGGCTCCCTATTCAATATAGGACCCCCCTCCTATTTGGGACCCCCCCCCCCATTCAATATGGGACCCTCCCATTCAATCTGGGACCCCCCCCCGCAATGTGGGATCCCATCCCCCATTATGGGGCTCCCTATTCAATATAGGACCCCCCTCAATTTGGGACCCCCCCCATTTAAATGTGGGACCCCCCAAATGTGGGATACCCCCCCCCATTATGAGACCCCCCCCATTCAATGTGGGACCCCCCCATTCAATTTGGGACCCCCCCCCCCAATGTGGTATTCCATCCCCCATTATGGGGCCCCCTATTCAATATAGGACCCCCCTCCTATTTGGGACCCCCCCCCATTCAATATGGGACCCCCCATTCAATCTGGGACCCCTCCCCCAATGTGGGATCCCATCCCCCATTATGGGGCCCCCTATTCAATATAGGACCCCCCTCCTATTTGGGACCCCCCCCCCCATTCAATATGGGACCCCCCCATTCAATTTGGGACCCCCCCCCCATTCAATGTGGGACCCTCCCCCAATGTGGGATACTCCCCCCCATTATGGGACCCCCCCCCATTCAACTTGGGATCCCCCATTCAATGTGGGACCCCCCCATTCAATTTGGGACCCCCACCCCAATCTGGGACCCCTCCCCCAATGTGGGATCCCATCCCCCATTATGAGGCCCCCTATTCAATATAGGACCCCCCTCAATTTGGGACCCCCCCCCACATTCAATGTGGGACCCCCCCATTCAATTTGGGACCCCCCCAAATGTGGGATACCCCCCCCCATTATGAGACCCCCTCCATTCAATGTGGGCCCCCCCCCATTCAATTTGGGACCCCCCCCCAATCTGGGACCCCCCCCCATTATGGGACCCCCCCCATTCAACTTGGGATCCCCTATTCAATGTGGGACCCCCCCATTCAATTTGGGATCCCCCATTCAATTTGGGCCCCCCCCCCCCCAATCTGGGACCCCCCCCGCAATGTGGGATCCCATCCCCCATTATAGGGCTCCCTATTCAATATAGGACCCCCCTCCTATTTGGGACCCCCCCCATTTAAATGTGGGACTCCCCCATTCAATTTGGGACCCCCCCCCCCAATGTGGGATCCCATCCCCCATTATGGGGCCCCCTATTCAATATAGGACTCCCCTCAATTTGGGACCCCCCCTTCCTTTCCATTGGGGGTCCCCTCCTATTTGGGACCCCCCCCCCCCCATTCAATATGGGACCCTCCCCCAATGTGGGATACCCCCCCCCATTATGGGACCCCCCCCCATTCAACTTGGGATCCCCCATTCAATGTGGGACCCCCCCCATTTAAATGTGGGACCTCCCCAAATGTGGGATACCCCCCCTCATTATGAGACCCCCCCCATTCAATGTGGGACCCTCCCATTCAATTTGGGACCCCCCCCCAATGTGGGATCCCATCCCCCATTATGGGGCTCCCTATTCAATATAGGACCCCCCTCCTATTTGGGACCCCCCCCCCATTCAATATGGGACCCTCCCATTCAATTTGGGACCCCCCCCCCAATGTGGGATACCCCCCCCCCATTACGAGACCCCCCCCCATTCAATGTGGGACCCTCCCATTCAATTTGGGACCCCCACCCCAATCTGGGACCCCCCCCCAATGTGGGATCCCATCCCCCATTATGGGGCTCCCTATTCAATATAGGACCCCCCTCAATTTGGGACCCCCCCCATTTAAATGTGGGACCCCCCCAAATGTGGGATACCCCCCCCCATTATGAGACCCCCCCCATTCAATATGGGACCCTCCCATTCAATTTGGGACCCCCACCCCAATCTGGGACCCCCCCCAATGTGGGATCCCATCCCCCATTATGGGGCTCCCTATTCAATATAGGACCCCCCTCCTATTTGGGACCCCCCCCCATTCAATTTGGGACCCCCCCAAATGTGGGATACCCCCCCCCATTATGAGACCCCCCCCCATTCAACTTGGGATCCCCCATTCAATGTGGGACCCCCCCCCAATGTGGGATACCCCCCCCCCATTATGGGACCCCCCCCCATTCAACTTGGGATCCCCCATTCAATGTGGGACCCCCGCATTCCATTGGGACCCCCCATCAATGTGGGACCCCCCCTCTAATTTAAGGACCACCTTCATTGTGGGACCCCCCCTCTAACTTAAGGACCCCCCTCATTGTGGAACCCCCCCATTCAATTTGGGACCCCCCCCTCTATTTTTATGACCACCCCCCCCCAGTTGTGGGACCTCCCATTCAATTTGGGACCCCCCTCTAATTTTAGGACCCCTCCCTCAATTTGGGACCCCCCTTCCCAGCATGGGACCCCCCCTCTAATTTTAGAACCCCCCCCACCCCCCATTGTGGAACCCCTATTCAATTTGGGACCCCCCCCCCCCAAATGTAGGATCCCCCTTCTAACTTTAGGACCCCCCTCAATTTGGGACCCCCCCCCTCCCTTTCCATTGGGGGTCCCCTCCTATTTCGGACACCCCCCTCTACTTCTAGGACCCCCCCAATTTCGGACCCCCCCCCATTCAATGTGGGACCCCCCCCAATTTAGGACCCCCACCAATTTCGGACCCCCCCCCCATTCAATGTGGGACCCCCCCCAATTTAGGACCACCCTCCAATTTGGGATCCCCCCCATTCAATTTGAGACCCCCCCATTCAATTTGAGACCCCCCACTCAGTGTGGGACCCACCCATTCCATTGGGACCCCCCCCTCTAATTTAAGGACCCCTCCCCCATTGTGGGACCCCCCTCATTGTGGGACCCCCTATTCAATTTGGGACCCCCCCTCAAGTATTGGACCCCCAACTTTCAATTTAAGCCCCCCCACCCAATTATAGGGCTCATTATGGCCAATTATGGACCCCCCCCCCTACAATTTTCGGGACCCCCCCCCAAATTTCTCCACAGGTGCCACAGCCTTTCGGGTCCTCGACACTGAGTTCTGATCCCGGCAGGTACGGACCCCCCCCCCCCATTAAAAAGACCCCATAAGCCCCCCCCCCCCCCAAAAAGGGTATTCCTATATGGGGGGGTTTGGTGGTCCTAAATAGGGGGGGGGAACTAAAATGAGGGGGGGGGGGCAAAATAGACCCCCAAAATATCCTATAAAGGGAGACTCAATTGGGGGGGGGGGGATTGTGGTGGTCCTTAATGGAGGGGGGGGGGCAAAAAATAACCTTAAAAGACCCCAAATAAGGAGATCTAAATGGGGGGGGGTCCTAAATTGGAAGGGCGGGGGGGTATTAAAATGAGGGGGGGGGCAAAAAATACCCCATAAGACCCCAAATAAGGAGATTTAAATGGGGGGGGGTGGTCTTAATTTGGGGGGGTGGGTAAAAAAAGACCCCAAAAAGCCCCCCCCAAAAAGGCCATTTCAATATGGGGGGGGTTGTGGTGGTCCTAATTAGAAGGGGGGGGGTCATTAATTTGATGGGGGGAGTCATTAATATGAAGGGGGGCCCACTAATTTAATGGGGGGGGTCATCATTAATTTAAAGGGGGGGGTCTCTAATTTGAAGGGGGGGGCCATTAATTTTAAGGGGGGCGTCATTAATTAGAAGGGGGGTCATTAATTAGAAGGGGGGGGTCATTAATTTTAAGGGGGGGTCTCTAATTTGAACGGGGGGTCATTAATTAGAAGGGGGGGGTCATTAATTTTAAGGGGGGGGTCATTAATTTTAAGGGGGGGTCTCTAATTTGAAGGGGGGGGCCGTTAATTTGAAGGGGGGCGTCATTAATTTGAAGGGGGGGGTCATTAATTAGAAGGGGGGGTCATTAATTAGAAGGGGGGGGTCATTAATTTTAAGGGGGGGGTCTCTAATTTGAAGGGGGGCCATTAATTTGAAGGGGGTGGTCATTAACTTGATGGGGAGGGGGTCTCTAGTTTAATGGGGGGGGGTCATTAATTTAATGTGGGGGGGGGGCTTTAACCCTTTCTTTTTCTCTCTCTGCAGCCCCCCCGGATGCCGCTGTGCCCCCCCCATGATATGGACATTATCCCCCCCCCCCCAAATACCTTATTGGGGTCCCCCCCTTCCATGGAATTGATGGACTATTATATTGGGGAGGGGCTAAACTAATGGGGGGGGTCTAGAATAAAGGGGGGGGGGTTGTCTAAATTAAAGGGGGGTCTAAATTAAAGGGGGGGGGTATCCATTGAATTGGGGGGGGCCACTTTTTGGGTTGAATTCCCTCTGTTTTGGGCCTGGGGGGGGGGGGGGGGTAAGGTTTATTTTTCCACTGCAATATGAGAACAGAGAATCTATGGGGTGGGGTGGGGGGCTTAATTAAGTGGGGGAGGGGCCTAATTAATTAAGAGGGGGGGGTGGTTATGTCTTCCGGTTGGGGGGGGGGGGGGTCTTGAGAAGGGGGGGGGGGGCATTGTCCCTTTATAGGCATTATGGGGGGGGGGGGCAGGAGCTCCACGCTTCCTCCTTGCTTACTCATAGGTTACTCATAGGTTACTCCGGGGTTACTCAGGGCCCCCCCTTCCCATCTGTGGGTGGGGGGTCTATGGGTCAGCATTGGGGAGGGGGTCAGAATGTGACCCCCCCCCCCCACTTGTGTCCCCATGGCCCTACTCCGGGTTTACTCCACCTTTACACCGCAGTGGGGCTGCTCCGGCCTTACTCAGGCCTTACTCCCTCTTTACTACGCTGTTACTCCGAGGTTACACTATCAGGGTCTGCATTGTTCCCCACAATATACGATAACGAGGAAGGCTAATTCCAATTTTACTCCTCCCTTACTCCAGGTTTACTCAGCCTTTACTCCGGGTTTACTCCATTCTTATTCCGGGTTTACTCAGCCTTTACTCTGGATTTACTCAGCCCTTGTTCCAGGTTGGATTCAGTCTTATACCAACTTCTATCCATATCTTTCAGCCTTATTTTAGGTTTACTCCACCCTTACTCAGGGCTTACTCAGCCCTTGCAGTCACACTGATATCCCTACTCAGCCCTTACTTCAGGTTTACTCCATCCTTAGCCCAGGCTTACTCAGCCTTTGGCATTGCTACTTCATCCTTACTCCGAGGTTACTCAGCAGTTTGGATTCTCTGCTATTCTGCCCTTACTCCGGGTTTAATACACCTTTACTCAGGGCTTACTCAGCCTTTGGGGTTCAGCCTTTACTCTGAGGTTACTCAGCCCTACTTGGAGGATGACTCCATACCTTATCTCTACTCAGCCCTTACTCTGGCTTTACTCAGCCTTTCTTCGAGGGTAGCTCTGTCACTACTCCTCTCTTACTCTGAGGTTACTCAGCCCTTGTTTGGGTGTTATTTGCTACTCTTTCTCTCCTCAGCCCTTACTCTGACTTTACTCAGCCCTTCTTGCAGGGTTACTCGGTACTCTGTCACTACTCAGCCCTTCCTCAAGGTTACTCAGTCCTTACGTAGGAGTTATTTGGTACTTTGTTTTTACTCAGCCCTTACTCTGAGTTTACTCAGCCCTTCTTGGAGGGTTACTCGGTACTATGTCACTACTCAGCCCTTCCTCGAGGTTACTCAGCCCTTACGTAGGAGTTATTTGGTACTTTGTCTTTACTCAGCCCTTACTCTGAGTTTACTCAGCCCTTCTTGGAGGGTTACTCGGTACTATGTCACTACTCAGCCCTTCCTCGAGGTTACTCAGTCCTTACGTAGGAGCTATTTGGTACTTTGTTTTTACTCAGCCCTTACTCTGAGGTTACTCAGCCCTTATGTAGGAGCTATTTGGTACTTTGTCTTTACTCAGCCCTTACTCCGAGTTTACTCAACCCTTCTTTGGCAGTTACTCAGTACTTCATCACTACTCCACCTTCACTCCAACAGCTTCTTCAATCAGCATGTTACTAACCCTTTACTCATCCTTTAATCGTCTATTTGTGCCCCCTATTACTCCAAGGTTTCTCAACCCTTACTAACAGGTTACTCACAGGTTACTCTTAACACTACACACCCCTCATGTTGTCTTACTCAGAGGGGACCCAGCCTTACTCATCACATCATAAAGCTGCCCATGCATTTACTCAAGGTTTACTCCAAGCTCTCCCCACCCTGCTGTGCCTTCTCTCATTGGCTAATTGGCCTTTCCCCGCTTACTCCGAGGTTACTCAGGCCTTACTTCTGGCCCTTCCTTTTCAGGTGGGGTCGCATTGATGTTACTCAGCCACTACACAAGAGTTACACAGGGGTTACTCAGCCATCACAACAGGCGCACAAACGTTACTCCCATATCAGCCTTTGCTGGCATCTCCCTTTACTTCGACCTTACCATGATGTTACTCAGAGCTTACACCCACTTTACTATGTCCTGCACCACTTCCAATCCCACCTTTACTATGATGGTACTCCAAAGTTACTCCCATTTAACTCAGAGGTTACGCTGAGGTTACAATCACTTTAAGGTTACTCTGAGGCCACTTTGAGCTTCCTCAACTCTTACTCTGAACTTACTCCCAATTTACTCCGAGGATCCTCCTGCATTACTCTGAGCTTCCCCAACACTTCCGCCTTACTATGACGTTACTCCAAGGTTGCTCCAGGGTTACTCCCAGTTTACTTCTGAATTCCCATCTTACTCCTGCTTTACTCCTTGGGCTCTATTCCCTTACTACAAGGTTACTCCCCCCCACATCCTGCCTTACTCCGCGTTGATTGCTTCAAATCTACTCCAGCTTTACTCAGAGCTTCCCATCTGACCTTACTACGACGTTACAATGCTGTTACTCCGATGTTACTCCTGGCTTCCCCATCGCTTCCATTCCTGCTTTACTCCGTTGTATGTGTTGTTACACCGTGGTTACTCCAAGGTTACTCCTACTTTACTCTTGCTTCCCATTACACTTCAACCTTAATCCAGCAATACTCAATCTTTGCTCCACTATTACTCCCAGGTTCATCTTAGGTTACTACGAGGTTCCTATGAGGTTACTCCGAGGTTACTCCCACTTTACTCCGAGCCTCCCCAACACATCAACTTGAATCCAACATCATTCAGACTTTATTTTGAGGTTACTCTGAGGTTACTCTCTGGTTACTCCGAAGTTACTCCAGCTTTACTCCGAGTCCCCCCCCCCACCAAACAACCCCAACCCCACTTTACTCTGGCCTTTACTCCGAGGTTACTCCCCCTTCACTCTGAGGGTCCCCGACCCTTCAACCTCAATCCACCTTTACACTGACTTTACTCCGAGGTTACTCCCCCCCCCCACAGCTCAGGATGGGCCCCTCCCCCTCCCCACGGCGTGTATATATGTACATAGGGGGCGGGTTTTGTATATGTGGCATCACTTGGGGGGGGATTGGGGGGGGGGGGGAGATGGAACCTGACCCTATAGATTCTATGGGGGGAGGGATGATCCTATAGGGCAGCTTGAGGGGGGGGAGGGGACCCTTTATTGCCTGTGGGGAGGGGGCTGACCCTATTATAATGTTTATGGGGAATCTGTTCCTATAGAGTCAATGTGGATCCAGACCCTACAGAGACTATGGGGTCTGGTGGTCTGACCCTATAGGGCCTATGGGGGCTGGGGGTCTGAACTTATAGGGCCTATGGGGGCTGGGGGTCTGATCCTATAGGGCCTATGGGGGCTGGGGGTCTGATCCTATAGGGCCTATGGGGGCTGGGGGTCTGATCCTATAGGGCCTATGGGGGCTGGGGGTCTGACCCTATAGGGCCTATGGGGGCTGGGGGTCTGAACTTATAGGGCCTATGGGTTATCTCAGCCCTACAGGGTCAGTGGGGTAGCCTGGCCCCATAGATCCAATATGGGCGGCATCCCTACACAATGTCTATGGGGTGATCCGTACCCTATAGCTCCTATGGGATATCTAAGCCCTATAGGATCAATGTGGGAGCCTGGCCCTATAGAGCCTATGGGGGGACTGTCCCTATGGCATCTATGGGGCTGATCCTGACCCTATAGTGCCTGGGGGGGGGGGCTGGGGGGGAGTCAGTATAGGTGCCATAGGGGCCCTATAGGGTCGGGGGGATCCTACAAGCCCTTCACCCCCAATGTGTGGGGCGGCTCCAATAAAGGCTGTAAGGGAACAAGGACAGAGTCCTTCCTTTGGGGTTGGGGTGGGACCCATAGGATCCTATAACACCAGGTATAGGGGACTCATAATCCCATATTCCCCTATAGAATCCTATAATCCCATATATAGGACCCCATAATCCTATAATACCCCCATAGAGTCCTATAATCCCAGATATAGGGCCTCAATCCCATAATACCCCCATAGAGTCCTATAATCCCAGATATAGGACCCCATAATCCCATAATACCCCCATAGAGTCCCATATAATCCCAGATATAGGGCCTCAATCCCATATTCCCTTCATAGAGTCCTATAATGACAGATATAGGGCCCCATAATATCCCCATAGAATCCCATAATCCCAGATATAAAACCCCATAATCCCATAATAACGCTATAGAATTCTATAATGCCAGATATAGGACCCCATCATAGAACCCTATAATCCCAGATTTGGGGTCAGAAACGTGGGATTTAGGGTTGGGAATGGGGGATTTGGGGTCTGAAGGGGGGATTTGGGGTTAAAAGGGGGGATTTGGGGTTAAAAATGGGGGATTTGGGGTTAAAAATGGGGGATTTGGGGTTAAAAATGGGGGATTTGGGGTCAAAAGGAGGGATTTTGGGGTTAAAAATGGGGGATTTGGGGTCAGCAATGGGGGATTTGGGATTAAAAGGGGGGATTTGGGGTTAAAAATGGGGGATTTCGGGTCAAAAGGAAGGATTTTGGGGTTAGAAATGAGAGATTTGGGGTCAGCAATGGGGGATTTGGGATTAAAAGGGGGGATTTGGGGTTAAAAGGGGGGATTTGGGGTCAGCAATGGGGGATTTGGGGTTAGAAATGGGGGATTTGGGGTCAGCAATGGGGGATTTGGGGTTAAAAATGGGGGATTTGGGGTCAGCAATGGGGGATTTGGGGTTAGAAATGAGAGATTTGAGGTCAGAACGGTGGGATTTGGGATTAAAAATGGGGGATTTGGGGTCAGCAATGGGGGATTTGGGGTTAAAAATGAGAGATTTGGGGTCAGCAATGGGGGATTTGGGGTTAAAAATGAGAGATTTGGGGTCAGCAATGGGGGATTTGGGGTTAAAAGGGGGGATTTGGGATTAAAAGGGGGGATTTGGGGTTAAAAATGGGGGATTTGGGGTTAAAAATGGGGGATTTCGGGTCAAAAGGAGGGATTTTGGGGTTAAAAATGGGGGATTTGGGGTTAAAAATGGGGGATTTGGGGTCAGCAATGGGGGATTTGGGGTTAAAAATGGGGGATTTGGGGTCAAAAGGAGGGATTTTGGGGTTAGAAATGGGGGATTTGGGGTTAAAAGGGGGGATTTGGGATTAAAAGGGGGGATTTGGGGTTAAAAATGGGGGATTTCGGGTTTAAAAATGGGGGATTTCGGGTCAAAAGGAGGGATTTTGGGGTTAGAAATGAGAGATTTGGGGTTAAAAATGGGGGATTTGGGGTTAAAAGGGGGGATTTGGGGTTAAAAATGGGGGATTTGGGGTTAAAAATGGGGGATTTGGGGTCAAAAGGAAGGATTTTGGGGTTAGAAATGGGGGATTTGGGGTCAGCAATGGGGGATTTGGGATTAAAAGGGGGGATTTGGGGTTAGAAATGGGGGATTTGGGGTTAAAAATGGGGGATTTGGGGTCAAAAGGAGGGATTTGGGGTTAGAAATGAGAGATTTGGGGTCATCAATGGGGGATTTGGGATTAAAAGGGGGGATTTGGGGTTAAAAATGGCGGATTTGGGGTCAGCAATGGGGGATTTGGGGTTAAAAATGTGGGATTTTGGGTCAAAAGGAGGGATTTGGGGGTTAGAAATGAGAGATTTGGGGTCAGCAATGGGGGATTTGGGGTTAAAAATGGGGGATTTGGGGTCAGCAATGGGGGATTTGGGGTTAAAAGGGGGGATTTGGGGTTAAAAGGGGGGATTTGGGGTTAGAAATGGGGGATTTGGTGTCAGCAATGGGGGATTTGGGATTAAAAGGGGGGATTTGGGGTTAAAAATGGGGGATTTCGGGTCAAAAGGAAGGATTTTGGGGTTAAAAATGGGGGATTTGGGGTCAGAAATGGGGGATATGGGGTTAAAAGGGGGGATTTGGGGTTAAAAATGGGGGATTTGGGGTTAAAAATGGGGGATTTGGGGTCAGCAATGGGGGATTTGGGGTTAAAAATGGGGGATTTGGGGTTAGAAATGGGGGATTTGGGGTTAAAAATGGGGGATTTGGGGTTAAAAATGGGGGATTTCGGGTCAAAAGGAGGGATTTTGGGGTTAGAAATGAGAGATTTGGGGTCAGCAATGGGGGATTTGGGATTAAAAGGGGGGATTTGGGGTTAAAAATGGGGGATTTGGGGTTAAAAATGGGGGATTTGGGGTCAGCAATGGGGGATTTGGGGTTAAAAATGGGGGATTTGGGGTTAGAAATGGGGGATTTGGGGTTAAAAATGGGGGATTTGGGGTTAAAAATGGGGGATTTCGGGTCAAAAGGAGGGATTTTGGGGTTAGAAATGGGGGCTTTGGGGTCAGCAATGGGGGATTTGGGGTTAAAAGGGGGGATTTGGGGCTAAAAATGGGGGATTTGGGGTTAAAAGGGGGGATTTTGGGGTTAGAAATGAGAGATTTGGGGTCAGCAATGGGGGATTTGGGGTTAAAAGGGGGGATTTGGGGTTAAAAATGGGGAATTTGGGGTTAGAAATGGGGGATTTGGGGTTAAAAGGGGGGATTTGGGGTTAGAAATGGGGGATTTGGGGTCAGCAATGGGGGATTTGGGGTTAAAAGGGGGGATTTGGGGTCAGCAATGGGGGATTTGGGGTTAAAAATGGGGGATTTCGGGTCAAAAGGAGGGATTTTGGGGTTAGAAATGAGAGATTTGGGGTCAGCAATGGGGGATTTGGGGTTAAAAGGGGGGATTTGGGGTTAAAAATGGGGGATTTGGGGTCAGCAATGGGGGATTTGGGGTTAAAAGGGGGGATTTGGGGTTAAAAATGGGGGATTTCGGGTCAAAAGGAGGGATTTTGGGGTTAAAAATGGGGGATTTGGGGTTAAAAATGGGGGATTTGGGGTCAGCAATGGGGGATTTGGGATTAAAAGGGGGGATTTGGGGTTAAAAATGGGGGATTTGGGGTCAGCAATGGGGGATTTGGGATTAAAAGGGGGGATTTGGGGTTAAAAATGGGGGATTTTGGGTCATAAGGAGGGATTTTGGGGTTAGAAATGAGAGATTTGGGGTCAGCAATGGGGGATTTGGGGTTAAAAGGGGGGATTTGGGGTCAGAACGGTGGGATTTGGGGTTAAAAGGGGGGATTTGGGGTTAAAAATGGGGAATTTGAGGTCAGAACGGTGGGATTTGGGATTAAAAGGGGGGATTTGGGGTTAGAAATGGGGGATTTGGGGTTAAAAATGGGGGATTTGGGGTTAAAAATGGGGGATTTTGGGTCAAAAGGAGGGATTTTGGGGTTAGAAATGAGAGATTTGGGGTCAGCAATGGGGGATTTGGGGTTAAAAGGGAGGATTTGGGGTTAGAAATGGGGAATTTGGGGTTAGAAATGGGGAATTTGAGGTCAGAACGGTGGGATTTGGGATTAAAAGGGGGGATTTGGGGTTAGAAATTAGAGATTTGGGGTCAGCAATGGGGGATTTGGGGTTAAAAATGGGGGATTTGGGGTTAAAAATGGGGGATTTGGGGTTAAAAATGGGGGATTTGGGGTTAAAAATGGGGGATTTGAGGTTAAAAATGGGGGATTTGGAGTTAAAAGGGGGAATTGGGGTCAAAAGGAGGGATTTTGGGGTTAGAAATGAGAGATTTGGGGTCAGCAATGGGGGGATTTGGGGTTAAAAGGGGGGATTTGGGGTCAAAAGGAGGGATTTTGGGGTTAAAAATGGGGGATTTGGGGTTAAAAATGGGGGATTTGGGGTTAAAAATGGGGGATTTGGGGTTAAAAATAAGGGATTTGGGGTCAGAACGGTGGGATTTGGGGTTAAAAGGGGGGATTTGGGATTAAAAGGGGGGATTTGGGGTTAAAAATGGGGGATTTGGGGTTAAAAATGGGGGATTTGGGGTTAAAAGGAGGGATTTTGGGGTTAGAAATGAGAGATTTGAGGTCAGCAATGGGGGATTTGGGGTTAAAAGGGGGGATTTGGAGTCAGCAATGGGGGATTTGGGGTTAAAAATGGGGGATTTCGGGTCAAAAGGAGGGATTTTGGGGTTAGAAATGGGGGATTTGGGGTTAAAAATGGGGGATTTCGGGTCAGCAATGGGGGATTTGGGGTTAAAAGGGGGGATTTGGGGTTAAAAATGGGGGATTTGGGGTTAAAAATGGGGGATTTCGGGTTAAAAATGGGGGATTTGGGGTCAGAACGGTGGGATTTGGGATTAAAAGGGGGGATTTGGGGTTAAAAATGGGGGATTTGGGGTCAGCAATGGGGGATTTGGGGGTAAAAGGGGGGATTTGGGGTTAAAAATGGGGGATTTGGGGTTAAAAATGGGGGATTTGGGGTTAAAAATGGGGGATTTGGGGTTAAAAGGGGGGATTTGGGGTTAAAAATGGGGGATTTGGGGTTAAAAGGGGGGATTTGGGGTTAAAAATGGGGGATTTGGGGTCAGCAATGGGGGATTTGGGGTTAAAAGGGGGGATTTCGGGTCAAAAGGAGGGATTTTGGGGTTAGAAATGAGAGATTTGGGGTCAGCAATGGGGGATTTGGGGTTAAAAGGGGGGATTTGGGGTTAGAAATGAGAGATTTGGGGTCAGCAATGGGGGATTTGGGGTTAAAAGGGGGGATTTGGGGTTAAAAATGGGGGATTTGGGGTTAAAAATGGGGGATTTCGGGTCAAAAGGAGGGATTTTGGGGTTAGAAATGAGAGATTTGGGGTCAGCAATGGGGGATTTGGGGTTAAAAATGGGGGATTTTGGGTCAAAAGGAGGGATTTTGGGGTTAGAAATGGGGGATTTGGGGTCAGCAATGGGGGATTTGGGGTTAAAAGGAGGGATTTTGGGGTTAAAAATGGGGGATTTGGGGTCAGCAATGGGGAATTTCGGGTCAAAAGGAAGGATTTTGGGGTTAGAAATGAGAGATTTGGGGTCAGCAATGGAAGATTTGGGGTCTAAAGGGGGGATTTGGGGTTAAAAATGGGGGATTTGGGGTCAGCAATGGGAGATTTGGGGTTAAAAATGGGGGATTTTGGGTCAAAAGGAGGGATTTGGGGTTAAAAATGGGGAATTTGAGGTCAGAACGGTGGGATTTGGGATTAAAAGGGGGGATTTGGGGTTAAAAATGGGGGATTTGGGGTTAAAAATGGGGGATTTGGGGTCAGAACGGTGGGATTTGGGATTAAAAGGGGGGATTTGGGGTTAGAAATGGGGGATTTGGGGTTAAAAATGGGGGATTTTGGGTCAAAAGGAGGGATTTTGGGGTTAGAAATGAGAGATTTGGGGTCAGCAATGGGGGATTTGGGGTTAAAAATGGGGGATTTGGGGTTAAAAATGGGGGATTTCAGGTCAAAAGGAGGGATTTTGGGGTTAGAAATGAGAGATTTGGGGTCAGCAATGGGGGATTTGGGGTCACAGAGGTTCAGGGTCCCGGAAGCTGTGTAGGATTTACCCTTTATTTCTCCCTCTGTCCCTAAATTGCCCTTTTTGAGCCCAAATTGGGTTCCGTTCCCGCTGTCACAGCTGACCCCAATGTGGGGGGGGGGCACGAGGACCCCGAGGCTTCGGGGGACGCAACCGGAATCCTATGGGGCACAAAGGTGGAGTTATGGGGTGATATGGGGGTGATATGGGGATCTATGGGGGTCTAAAGGGTTGTATGGGGTTCTATGGGGCTGTATGGGGTCACTATGGGGTTCTATGGGGCTCTATGGGGTTCTATGGGGCGCTATGGTTGTGCTGTGGGGTCACTATGGGGTTCTATGGGGCTCTATAGGGTTGTATGGGGTTCTATGGTGTTCTATGGGGCTCTGTGGGGTTCTATGGGGGACTATAAGGTTACTATGGGTGTTCTATGGGGTTCTATGGGGTCACTATGGGGCACTATGGGGTCACTATGGGGCTCTATGGGGCACTATGGGGTCACTATGGGACTCTATGGGGCTCTATAGGGTCATGTGGGGTTCTATGGGGCTGTATGGGGTTCTATGGGGTCACTAGGGGGTGCCATGACATTCTATGGGGTGGTTATGGGGCCATGGGGCAACTACGGGGCAGCAATGGAGAGGCTATGGGGTATCTATGGGGCAGCCATAGGTCAGCTATGGGGTGTCTATGGGATATCTATGGGGTGTCTATGGGGCAGCTATGGGGTCGCTATGGGGTGTCTATGGGGTAGCCATAGGTCAGCTATGGGGTGTCTATGGGGCAGCTATAGGGCAGCTATGGGGTGTCTCTGGGGTGTCTATGGGGTATCTATGGGGTGTCTATGGGGTGTCTATGGGGCAGAGTCTCACCCAGTGCAGGGGCAGCGCTGTCCACTGGCGGCGTCACTTCTTCATATGCACCATCAGGGGGCGCTGTGGGGACAGAAACCCCATAGACACCCCATAGATACCCATAGACCCCATAGACACCCCATAGCGGCCCCATAGATACCCATAGACCCCATAGACACCCCATAGCGGCCCCATAGATACCCATAGACCCCATAGACACCCCATAGCGGCCCCATAGATACCCATAGACCCCATAGACACCCCATAGCGGCCCCATAGATACCCATAGACCCCCCATAGCGACCCCATAGTTACCCATAGACCCCATAGACACCCCATAAAAACCCCATAGCGGCCCCATAGAGACCCATAGACACCCCATAGATAACCCATAGACCCCATAGAGCCCCATAGTCACCCCATAGACACCCCATGGATACCCATAGACCCCATAGACACCCCATAGCCACCCCATAGCTGCCCTATAGACCCCATAGATACCCCATAGCTGCCCCATAGACCCCATAGCCACCCCATAGCTGCCCCATAGACCCCTATAGACACCCCATAGGAAGCCACACAGGCCACGCCCCCTCCAAACCCCCCCCCACGAGGCCACGCCCCTTTGACAACGCCATCCAATCAGAGCGCCCCACCCACAGCAAAAGCCACGCCCCTTTTGAAGCCACGCCCCCCCTCGCTCCCGATTGGCTCACCGGAGTGGGCGGGGCTTCTGGGTAAGGCGGGACTTCCGGTATGGGCGTTGTCTCTTCCAAAGGGGGCGTGGTCAGTGAGGAAAGGGGCGGGGTCTCCGAAACAGGAAGTGACGTCATCTCGACCGGAAATGCTGTGGGCTCGACCGGAAGTGATGTGATCTCGAGCGGAAGTGACGTGATCTCGAGCGGAAGTGACGTGTCCTCGTCCCCGGCCCCGCCCCTTATTGACCACGGCGTACGTCACGTCCATGGCGGGAGGTGGGGGGAGGGGCGGAGCGGGAACGGAAATGCTCCTGATAAGGGGGAGGGACTTCCGGTTTGTGGCGGGACTCAACTTCCGGTTGAGCGGTGGGGGAGGGACTTCCGGTTTGTGGCAGGACTCAACTTCCGGTTTGGTGTGGGAGAGAAACTTCCGGTTTGTGGCTGGACTCAACTTCCGGTTGGGTGGTGGGGGAGTGACTTCCGGTTGGAGGGCGGAACTTCCGGTTGGGGGGTCCGGAAGTTCCGGTTAGGGGTGTGCGGGACTTCCGCTGTGTGGAGGGAGGGACTCTGATTGGTGGGGGGAGACTTCCGGTTTTAAGGGGCGGGATTTCCGGTTCTATCGGGGAGGGCTTCCTGTTGCTGGGGGGTGGGGGGGATTTCCGGTCACGTGTGAAAGGTTTGGTCGAAGGAGGGGGCGGGACTTCCTGTTCACTTCCGGGAGATGGAGCACTTTCGGTTTGAAAGGGGGCGGGACTTCCGGTTGAGGGAGGAGGTTCCGCTTCCGGGGGGGCGTTGCTTGAAGTGGGCGTGGCTTAATGGGGGCGGAGGTTGGGAGCAATGGGATCCGCTGCCCCATAGATACAATATCCTGCCCCATAGATCCGACATGCTGCCCCATAGATATGACCCCCTGCCCCATAGATATGACCCCTGGCCCCATAGATCCGACCCCTGCCCCATAGATCTGACCCCCTGCCCCATAGATCCGACATCCTGCCCCATAGATCCGACCCCCTGCCCCATAGATCCAACATCCTGCCCCATAGATCCGACATCCTGCCCCACAGATCTAACCCCCTGCCCCATAGATACGACCCCTTGCCCCATAGATCTGACATCCTGCCCCATAGATCTGACCCCCTGCCCCATAGATCCGACCCCCTGCCCCATAGATCTGACCCCCTGCCCCATAGATCCGACCCCTGCCCCATAGATCTGACCCCCATCCCATAGATCCGACATCCTGCCCCATAGATCCGACCCCCTGCCCCATAGATCCGACATCCTGCCCCACAGATCTAACCCCCTGCCCCATAGATACGACCCCCTGCCCCATAGATCCGACATCCTGCCCCATAGTTCTGACCCCCTGCCCCATAGATCCTACATCCTGCCCCATAGATCTGACCCCCTGCCCCATAGATCCGACCCCTACCCCATAGATCTGACCTCCTGCCCCATAGATCTGACCCCCACCCCATAGATCCGACCCCCTGCCCCATAGATCTGACCCCCATCCCATAGATCCGACATCCTGCCCCATAGATCCGACCCCCTGCCCCATATCTCACCTGAGCAGTGCTGGCCGTGGGGCTGAGCTCCCCCCGCTGTGGGTCGGGCTGGTTCCGGTTCTTCCTTGTGGGGCGGCAGCGGCAGCGCCACGATGGCGGCCTACAGGAAACCACGTCAGTAACGAGTCAGCACCGGACCCATAGAGACACATAGAGACACATAGGGACACATAGAGACCCCATAGAGACACATAGAGACACATAGAGACACATAGAGACCCCATAGAGCCCCATAGAGACACATAGAGACCCACAGCGACCCATAGGGACACATAGAGACCCCATAGAGACACATAGAGACACATAGAGACACATAGAGACACATAGAGACCCCATAGAGACACATAGGGACACATAGAGACCCACAGCGACCCATAGGGACACATAGAGACCCCATAGAGACACATAGGGACACATAGAGACACATAGGGACACATAGAGACACATAGGGACACATAGAGACACATAGAGACACATAGAGACCCCATAGACTCCCATAGTAACCACATAGAGCCCCATAGACCCCATAGAGACCCACAAATCTCCATGGTGACCCCATAGAGCCCCATAGAGCCCTACAGAGCCCTATAGAGCCCCATAGACACCCCATAGAGCCCCATAGTGACCCCATAGGGACGCCATAGAGCCCCATCGAGCCCCATAGAGACCCCACAGAGACCCACCGAGACCCCACAGAGCCACATAGTGACCCCATAGAGCCCCATAGACACCCCATAGAGCCCCATAGAGCCCCATAGACACCCCATAGAGACCCATCGAGCCCCATAGAGACTCCATAGAGCCCCATCGAGCCCCATAGTGACCCCATAGAGCCCCATAGAGCCCCATAGACACCCCATAGAGCCCCATAGAACCCCATAGACACCCCATAGAGCCCCATAGTGACCCCATAGAGCCCCATAGACCCCATAGACACCCCATAGACACCCCATAGAGCGCCATAGAACCCCATAGACACCCCATAGAGCCCCATAGTGACCTCATAGGGACCCCACAGAGCCCCATAGAGACCCCACAGAGCCCCATAGTGACCCCATAGAGCCCCATAGAGCCCTACAGAGCCCTATAGAGCCCCATAGACACCCCATAGAGCGCCATAGAGACCCCACAGAGCCCCATAGTGACCCCATAGAGCCCCATAGATCCCATAGACACCCCATAGAGCCCCATAGAGCCCCATAGAACCCCATAGGGACCCCACAGAGCCCCATAGTGACCCCATAGACCCCATAGTGCCCCATAGAGACCCCATCGAGCCCCATAGTGACCCCATAGAGCCCCATAGAGCCCTACAGAGCCCTATAGAGCCCCATAGACACCCCATAGAGCGCCATAGAGACCCCACAGAGCCCCATAGTGACCCCATAGAGCCCCATAGATCCCATAGACACCCCATAGAGCCCCACAAAGCCCCATAGAGCCCCACAGTGACCCCATAGAGCCCCACAGTGATCCCATAGAGACCCATAGAGCCCTGAATGACCCCATAGAGCCCCATAGTGACCCCATAGAGCCCCATAGATCCCATAGACACCCCATAGAGCCCCATAGTGACCCCATAGACCCCATAGTGCCCCACAGAGACCTCATCGAGCCCCATAGTGACCCCATAGAGCCCCATAGACCCCATAGACACACCATAGAGCCCCATAGTGACCCCATAGACACCATAGTGCCCCATAGAGACCCCATCGAGCCCCATAGTGACCCCATAGAGCCCTACAGAGCCCCATAGAGCCCCATAGACACCCCATAGACACCCCATAGAGCCCCACAGAGCCCCATAGACACCCCATAGAGCCCCACAGAGCCCCACAGAGTCCCATAGAGCCCCATAGACAACCCATAGAGCCCCATAGACACCCCATAGAGCCCCACAGACCCCATAGAGCCCCATAGATCCCATAGACACCCCATAGAGCCCCACAGAGCCCCATAGAGCCCTGAATGACCCCATAGAGCCCCATAGTGACCCCATAGACACCCCATAGAGCCCTGAATGACCCCACAGAGCCCCATAGTGACCCCATAGACACCCCATAGAGCCCCATAGACACCCCATAGAGCCCATAGAGCCCCACAGTGACCCCATAGAGACCCATGGAGCCCTGAATGACCCCATAGAGCCCCATAGTGACCCCATAGAGCCCCACAGAGCCCCACAGAGTCCCATAGAGCCCCATAGACACCCCATAGAGCCCCATAGACACCCCATAGAGCCCCATAGAGCCCTGAATGACCCCATAGAGCCCCATAGACACCCCATAGAGCCCATAGAGCCCCACAGTGACCCCATAGAGCCCCATAGAGCCCTGAATGACCCCATAGAGCCCCATAGTGACCCCATAGATACCCCATAGAGCCCCACAGAGCCCCATAGAGCCCCATAGTGACCCCATAGAGCCCCATAGAGCCCTGAATGACCCCATAGAGCCCCACAGACCCCATAGAGCCCTGAATGACCCCATAGAGCCCCATAGACCCCATAGACACCCCATAGTGACCCCATAGAGCCCCATAGACCCCATAGACACCCCATAGAGCCCCACAGAGCCCCATAGAGCCCCATAGTGACCCCATAGATCCCCATAGAGCCCTGAATGACCCCATAGAGCCCCACAGACCCCATAGAGCCCCATAGACCCCATAGACACCCCATAGAGCCCCACAGAGCCCCATAGAACCCCATAGACACCCCATAGAGCCCCCATAGACACCCCATAGAGCCCCACAGAGCCCCATAGACACCCCATAGAGCCCCACAGAGCCCCACAGAGTCCCATAGAGCCCCATAGACACCCCATAGAGCCCCATAGACACCCCATAGAGCCCCATAGAACCCATAGACACCCCATAGAGCCCCACAGACCCCATAGAGCCCCATAGATCCCATAGACACCCCATAGAGCCCTGAATGACCCCATAGAGCGCCATAGAGACCCCATAGACACCCCATAGAGCCCCACAGAGCCCCATAGAGCCCCACAGTGACCCCATAGAGCCCCACAGTGATCCCATAGAGCCCCATAGACCCCATAGACACCCCATAGAGCCCCATAGACCCCATAGACACCCCATAGAGCCCCATAGAGCCACATAGAGCCCCATAGACACCCCATAGAGCCCCATAGACACCCCATAGAGCCCCATAGTGACCCCATAGAGCCCATAGAGCCCCCATTGCCCTCACTCTGCCTGCAGTCCCACTCGTGGCCCCACGTCCCCGTCAGTCTCCATAGGGCGGCAGCGCGGTGCCCCATAACCTGTGGGGCAGGGAGTCACGTGACCACGTGTCACCACGAGCGTGTGACACCGTGACCGTGTGTCACCACTGGGATCACGTGACCCCCCACCTATGGACCCCATACGTCCCTATATGACCCTATATGCTCCCATATAACCCCATATATATCCCTATGGACCCCCATATGTCCCCATATAACCCCGTATATGTCCCTATGGACCCCCATATGTCCCCATATAACCCCATATATATCCCTATGGACCCCCATATGTCCCCATATAACCCCATATAACCCCATATATATCCCTATGGACCCCCATATGTCCCCATATAACCCCGTATATGTCCCTATGGACCCCCATATGTCCCCATATAACCCCATATATATCCCTATGGACCCCCATATGTCCCCATATAACCCCATATAACCCCATATATATCCCTATGGACTCCATATGTCCCCATATAACCCCATATATATCCCTATGGACCCCCATATGTCCCCATATAACCCCATATATGTCCCTATGGACCCCCATATGTCCCCATATAACCCCATATATATCCCTATGGACCCCCATATAACCCCATATAACCCCATATATGTCCCTATGGACCCCCATATGTCCCCATATAACCCCATATATGTCCCTATGGACCCCCATATGTCCCCATATAACCCCATATAACCCCATATATGTCCCTATGGACCCCCATATGTCCCCATATAACCCCATATATATCCCTATGGACCCCCATATGTCCCCATATAACCCCGTATATGTCCCTATGGACCCCCATATGTCCCCATATAACCCCATATAGACCCATAAAGCCCCATATAACCCCATATAACCCCATATAGCCCCATATAGACCCATATAGCCCCATATAAACCCATATAGCCCCATATAACCCCATATAGACCCATATAGCCCCATATAGACCCATATAGACCCATACAGCCCCATATACCCTATATAGTTCCATATACCCCATATAGACCCATATAGCCCCATATAAACCCATATAGCCCCATATAACCCCATATAACCCCGTATATTCCCATATAGCCCCATATAACCCCATATAGCCCCATATAGCCCCATATAACCCCATATATTCCCATATAGCCCCATATAACCCCATATAACCCCATATTGCCCCATATAACCCCATATATTCCCATATAGCCCCATATAACCCCATATATTCCCATGTAGCCCCATATAACCCCATATATCCCCATATAACCCCATATATTCCCATATAGCCCCATATAACCCCATATAACCCCATATAGCCCCATATAGACCCATATAGCCCCATATAACCCCATATAGCCCCATATAACCCCATATAACCCCATATAGACCCATATAGCCCCATATAACCCCATATATTCCCATGTAGCCCCATATAGCCCCACTTCCCCACACCCCCACATAACCCCATACATCCCTATATGACCCCACACCCCCCATATGACCACACACCCCCCATAGGACCCCACCCGGCCCTCGGCAGCTCTGTCCATGTCCCCCTATATCCCCTATATGGCCCCATATAACCCCATACACCCCCATCCCATTCCCGAAGCTCCGCCCCCAACGCTAAGCCCCGCCCACTATGGGCGGAGCCAAGGGGGAAGGGGGCGTGGTCATATGCTTATCCCTGATTGGTCAATGAGTCAAGAACCCCGCCCACCAAGCTCGGAGGAGCTCTCCGATTGGATAGGAGAGCGGCGCCGTGACGTCATCACGCCCAACCCGGAAGCAGGGCGGCGGTGGCGGGAACACGGAGCTGAAAGGGGGCGTGGTCAAAACGAGGGGGCGGGGCTAAGCGAAGGCGCGTCGCAGCGGATTGGAGGACGGGAGGAAAGGGGCGGGGCTTGAGGAAGGAGAGGAGACAGTGATTGGATGAGAGAAAGGTGGTGGGCGTGGCTATACGTGACCCCACCCACTTCAGGCGGCCATGGCGGCCGCGGAGCCTCCAACAAGGGAGGGGTCCCCAGAGCCCCCAGGTGAGGGGGGGGGGCACAGATTGAGTGTGAATGGGGATGAGGGGGGGCTTAAAATGGGGGGGGGTTATGAGTGGGGCTGGGGGGGTCCTAAAGTGGGGCTGGGGGGGTTTATAGTGGGGGGGGGGGGTTATAAGTGGGGCTGGGGGGGTCTTAAAATGGGGCTGAGGGGGTCCTAAAATAGGGGGGGGGGGTTATAAGTGGGTCTGGGGGTGTCCTAAAGTGGGGCTGGGGGGTTCTATAATGGGGGGGGTCCCTAAATGGGTGGGGCTCCTTAAATGGGGGGGACATAAGTAGGGCTGGGGGGGTTTTAAAGTGTGGGGGGGTTATAAGTGGGGATGGGGGGGGTCTTAAAATGGGGAGGGGTCCTAAAATGGGGGGGACATAAGTAGGGCTGGGGGGGTTTTATAGTGGGGGGGGATATAAGTGGGGCTGGGGGAGGTCTTTTAATGGGGGGGGGGGGGTTATAAGTGGGGCTGGGGGGTCTTAAAATGGGGGGGGGGGGTTTAATGGGGCTGGGGGGGTTTTTAAAGTGGGGGGGGTTATAAGTGGGGCCAGGGGGGGTCCTTTAAGTGGGGGGGGGGTTATTAGTGGGGCTGGGGGGGTCCTAAAATGGGGGGGGGTCCTTAAATGGGGGGGACATAAGTAGGGCTGGGGGGGTTTTAAAGTGTGGGGGGGTTATAAGTGGGGCTGGGGGGGGTCCTTTAAGTGGGGGGGGGGTCCTTAAATGGGGGGGACATAAGTAGGGCTGGGGGGGTTTTAAAGTGGGGGGGGGGGGGGTTATAAGTGGGGCTGGGGGGTCTTAAAATAGGGGGGGGGGTTATAAGTGGGGAGGGGGGTGGGTGTTAAAATGGGGGAGGGGGGTATTGGGGCTGGGGGGGTCGTAAAATGGGGGGACGGGGGTTTAGTGGGGCTGGGGGGTTTTAAAGTGGGGGGGGGTCCTTGAATGGGGGGTGGTATTAGTGGGGCTGGGGGGGTCCTATAAGTGGGGCCAGGGGGGGTCCTTTAAGTGGGGGGGGGGGTTATTAGTGGGGCTGGGGGGGTCCTAAAATGGGGGGGGTCCTTGAATGGGGGGTCTTAAAGTTGGGGGGGGGTATTAGTGGGGCTGGGGGGTCCTAAAATGGGGGGGGGGTCCTTAAATGGGGGTGGGGGCATAAGTGGGGCTGGGGGGGTTATAAAGTGGGGGGGTTAAGAGTGGGGCTGGGGGGTCTTAAAATGGGGGGGGGGTATTAGTGGGGCTGTGGGGGGGGTTTAAAGTGGGGGAAGGGGTTATTAGTGGGGCTGGGGGGCACTAAAATGGGGGGGGGGGTCCTTAAATGGGGGGGGGGGGGGCATAAGTGGGGCTGGGGGGGGTCCTAAAGTGGGGGGGGTTAAGAGTGGGTATGGGGGGGTCTTAAAATAGGGGGGGGTGGTTATAAGTGGGTGTGGGGGGCACTAAAATGGGGGGGGGGGGGTTATAAGTGGGGCTGGGAGGGGGTCTTAAAGTGGGGGGGGTTCTATAATGGAGGGGGGGGTTATAAGTGGGGTTGGGGGTCCCTCAGTTTTAGGACCCCCCCCCCCATCCCATGCCCTCCCATTTAACCCCATTTAACCCCATTTAACCCCATTCATCTCCCCCCCCCCCCCCCCCCCCCCCCCCCCACAGACGCCCCCTCCCCCATTCCCCTCCCCTCTCCCCTCCCCCTCCCCCGCCCTCCCCTCCCCCCCCCAGTCACGTGTCGTCGCGTCGCGTCCGATGACGTCACGACGCTGAGTTGGCGCCGTCGGAGGCGTCACGTGTTCGTGTTGAGCGAGGCGGGAAAACCCATCTATTCCCGCCACGGGAACGAGGAGGCGCTGGCGGGAACCATGGGAGTCATCATGGCGCTCGTGTCCTTCGTGCAGAGCAACGGGAACCAGCTGCGGGCCGTGCGATGCGGTACGGGTACGGGGGGGGTAATGGGGGTCTTAATTGGGGGGGGGGTAATGGGGGTCTTAATTGGGGGGGGGGGGTAATGGGGGTCTTAATTGGGGGGGGGGGGCTGAATTGGGGGGGGGTTCTAAATTGAAATGGGGGGGTCCTACATTGGATTGGGGGGGTCCTAAATTGGGGGGGGGGTCCTAAATTGAATGGGGGGGGCCTAGGGTCCTACATTGGATGGGGGGGGGGGCTAAATTGGGGGGTGGTCCCTAAATTGAATGGGGGGGTCCTACATTGAATGGGGGGGGTCCTACATTGGATTGGGGGGGGGTCCTACATTGAATGGGGGGGTCCTATATTGGGGGGGGAGGGGGGCTAAATTGGGGGGGGTCCTAAATTGGATGGGGGGGGGGTCCTACATTGGATGGGGGGGGGTCCTACATTGAATGGGGTGGGGCCTACATAGGATGGGGGGGTCCTACATTGGATTGGGGGGGGGTCCTACATTGAATGGGGGGGTCCTATATTGGGGGGGGAGGGGGGCTAAATTGGGGGGGTCCTAAATTGGATGGGGGGGGGGTCCTAAATTGGATGGGGGGGGGTCCTACATTGAATGGGGGGGGGCCTAAATTGGGGGGAGGGGGGCCTAAATTAGGGGGGGGGTCCTAAATTGAATGGGGGGGGGTCCTACATTGAATGGGGTGGGGCCTACATAGGATGGGGGGGGTCCTACATTGGATTGGGGGGGGGGTCCTAAATTGGATGGGAGGGGGCTAAATGGGGGGGGGGTAAATGGAGGGGGGAGGGATGGGGTTATATGGGGGGGGGTCCTAAATTGAATGGGGGGGGGCCTAAATTGGGGGGGGGGGGGGGCCTAAATTGGGGGGGGGGGTTTCTAAATAGGATGGGGGGGGGGGGCTAAATTGAATGGGGGGGATCCTACATGGGGGGGGGGGTCCTAAATTGGATGGGGGGCCTAAATTGGGGGTCCTACATTGGATTGGGGGGGGTCCTACATTGGATGGGGGGGGGCCTAAATTGGATGGGGGGGGCCCTAAATTGAATGGGGGGGGTCCTACATTGGATTGGGGGGGGGCCTAAATTGAATGGGGGGGTCCTACATTGGATTGGGGGGGGGTCATAAATTGGATGGGGGGGGGGATGGGCCAATGGGGGGGGTCCTAAATTGGATGGGGGGGGGGGTGCTGAATTGAATGGGGGGGGCCTACATTGAATGGGGGGGGTCTACATTGGGGGGGGCCTGAATTGTGGGGGGGGGGGTCCTACATTGGGGGAGGTCATAAATTGGATGGGGGGGGGGATGGGTCAATGGGGGGGGTCCTAGATGGGGGGGGGTCCTAAATTGGATGGGGGGGGGGCCAAATGGGGGGGGGTTGGGTCAATGGGCGGGGGGGGGGAATGGGGGGGGGGGGGTCCTGAATGGGGGGGGTGTCATAAATTGGATGGGGGTGGGGGGCCAAATTTGGGGGGGATGGGTCAATGGGGGGGTCTAAATTGGATGGGGGGGGGGGGATGGGTCAATGGGGGGGGTCCTAAATTGGATGGGGGGGGGGCTAAATTGGGGGGGGGGTCTACATTGGGAGGGGCCTGAATTGTGGGGGGGGGTCCTACATTGGGGGGGGGGCATAAATTGGATGGGGGGGGGGGGATGGGTCAATGGGGGGGGTCCTAAATTGGATGGGGGGGGGGGTGCTGAATTGAATGGGGGGGGCCTACATTGAATGGGGGGGGTCTACATTGGGGGGGGCCTGAATTGTGTGTGGGGGGGGTCCTACATTGGATGGGGGGGGTCCTACATTGAATGGGGGGGGTCCTACATTGGATGGGGGGGGCCTAAGTTTGGGGGGGGGGGGGGGGTCCTAAATAGGGTGTCCTAAATTGGGGGGGGTCCTAAATTGGATGGGGGGGGCCTAAATTGAGGGGGGGGGTCCTAAATAGGGGGTCCCAAATGCCCTGCTATGACCAAATATGCCCCAATATGACCCTATAATGCCCCACTATGACCCCAAATGCCCCACTATGACCCTATAGTGCCCCAATATGACCTGATATGGCCCCAATATGACCTGATATGGCCCTAATATGACCTGATATGCCCCTAATATCCCCATATAACCCCATTATCCCCCCCATACAGACGGCCGCACGCTGGTGTTTGAGCACCGCTCCCCACTCCTGCTGGTGTCGGTGTCCCGCGGCCCCCAGCCCCCGTGGCAGCTCCGTGCCGAGCTGTGCCTGGTGCAGCAGCACATCCTCAGCCTCCCCACTAAGGGACCCCACAGCAACACTAGGGCACCCCATTGGGACCCCAGAGTGCCCCTATGGGACCCACTGTGACCCCATATGAGCCCAAAGTGCCTCGATATGACCCCAATATGATCCCGTTAGGACCTCAGAATGATCCCATATGACTCCAAAGTGCCCCTATATGATCCCATATGACCCCATAGTGCCCCAATATGACCGACTATGACCCCATATGACCCCAAAGTGCCCCTATATGATCCCATATGACTCCAAAGTGCCCCTATATGATCCCATATGACCCCATAGTGCCCCAATATGACCGACTATGACCCCATATGACCCCAAAGTGCCCCTATATGATCCCATATGACCCCAAATGCCCCACTATGACCCTATAATGCCCCAATATGACCCCAAATGCCCCACTATGACCCCAAATGCCCCATTATGACCCCAATATGCTCTGTTATGACCCTCAATGCCCTGATAGGACCCCAATATGACTCTAATATGCCCCGATATGACCCTATAATGCCCTAATATGACCATATAGTGCCCCAATATGGGGCACTATTAGGGGACCCTAATATACCCCAATATGACCCCAAATGCCCCAATATGACCCCAAATGTCCCATTATGACCCCAATATGCTCTGTTATGACCCTCAATGCCCTGATAGGACCCCAATATGACCTCAAATGCCCCACTATGACCCCAATATGCCCCAATATGACCCTCTATGACCCTGTTACGACCCACTATACCCTAATACGACCAATATATTCCATTACAGACGGCCGCACGCTGGTGTTTGAGCACCGCTCCCCACTCCTGTTGGTGTCGGTGTCCCGCGGCCCCCAGCCCCCGTGGCAGCTCCGTGCCGAGCTGTGCCTGGTGCAGCAGCACATCCTCAGCCTCCTCACCCAACACGGCCTCACCCGCATCTTCACCCGCCGTCGTGGTTTCGATCTCCGTCGTCTTTTATCCGGTTCCGAAGCGGTTCTGGATCGGTTGTTAAACGGGCCGGCATCGGACGGGAGGTTGTTATTAAAGGCTGTGAAGGTGATGCCCATGCCGGGGGTATTGAGGAGGGGGTTGGGGGCTGCACTAAGGAGGGCGGCCATAGGGGGGGCTCCGGCTCCTGCTTTGGCTTTGGTGGCTGTTGGGGGGCAGCTGGTGATGGCGGCCAGGCAGAAGGCGATGGCGGATGGGGGGCAGCTGAGCGCGTGTGATGTGCAGCTGGTCATCAACCTGCTGAAGGTAAGGGGGGGATAGGGGGCTATGGGGGGTATGGGGGGAAAGGGGGGGATAGGGGGATATTGGGGGTAATGGGGGGTATGGGGGGAAAGGGGGGGATAGGGGGATATGGGGGGTATGGGGGGAAAGGGGGGGTAGGGGGATATGGGGGGAAAGGGGGGGATAGGGGGATATGGGGGGTATGGGGGGAAAGGGGGGGATATGGGGGGATATGGGGGGAAAGGGGGGGATAGGGGGATATGGGGGATATGGGGGGAAAGGGGGGGATAGGGGGATATGGGGGGAAAGGGGGGGGATAGGGGGATATGGGGGGTATGGGGGGATAGGGGGATATGGGGGGTATGGGGGGATAGGGGGATATGGGGGGTATGGGGGGAAAGGGGGGGATAGGGGGATATCGGGGGTATGGGGGGAAAGGGGGGGATAGGGGGATATGGGGGGAAAGGGGGGGATAGGGGGATATGGGGG
Source organism: Coturnix japonica (assembly GCF_054131305.1). Taxonomy (NCBI): domain Eukaryota; kingdom Metazoa; phylum Chordata; class Aves; order Galliformes; family Phasianidae; genus Coturnix; species Coturnix japonica. The sequence goes on along the minus strand of NW_028189000.1, from coordinate 98,311 downwards.
GGTAATGGGGGGTATGGGGGGGATAGGGGGGTATGGGGGGATAGGGGGATAGGGGGGGATAGGGTGATATGGGGGGTATGGGGGGAAAGGGGGGGATAGGGGGATATTGGGGGTAATGGGGGGTATGGGGGGAAAGGGGGGGATATGGGGGGTATGGGGGGAAAGGGGGGGATAGGGTGATATGGGGGGTATGGGGGGAAAGGGGGGGATAGGGTGATATGGGGGGTATGGGGGGAAAGGGGGGGATAGGGGGATATGGGGGGAAAGGGGGGGATATGGGGGGGTAATGGGGGGTATGGGGGGAAAGGGGGGGATAGGGGGATATGAGGGGGTAATGGGGGGAAAGGGGGGGATAGGGGGATATGAGGGGGTAATGGGGGGAAAGGGGGGGATAGGGGGATATGGGGGGAAAGAGGGGGTATGGGGTGGTGGGGGGTAATTGGGGGTAATGGGGTGGTGGGGGGTAATGGGGTGGTGGGGGGTAATTGGGGGTAATGGGGTGGTGGGGGGTAATTGGGGTAATGGGGGGTAATAGGGGCTAATGGAGTAATGGGGGGTAATAGGGGCTAATGGAGTAATGGGGGGGAATAGGGGTTAATAGAATAATGGGGGTAATAGGGGCTAATGGAGTAATGGGGGTAATAGGGGCTAATGGAGTAATGGGGGGGAATAGGGTAATGGAATAGTGGGGGGTAATAGGGATTAATGAGAGGAAATGGGGTAGTAATGGGGTGTAATAGGGATTAATGGGGTAGTAATGGGGTGTAATAGGGGTTAATGGGGTAGTAATGGGGTGTAATAGGGGTTAATGGGGTAGTAATGGGTTGTAGTAGGGGTTAATGGGGTGTAATAGGGGTTAATGGGGCAGTAATGGGGTGTAATAGGGGTTAATGGAATAGTGGGGGGTAATAGGGTTTAATGAGGGGTAAATGGGGTAGTAATGGGGTGTAATAGGGATTAATGGGGTGTAATAGGGATTAATGGGGCAGTAATGGGGTGTAATGGCGGTTAATGGAGTAATGGGGTGTAATAGGGATTAATGGGGCAGTAATGGGGTGTAATAGGGATTAATGGGGTAGTAATGGAGTGTAATAGGGGTTAATGGGGTAGTAATGGGGTGTAATAGGGATTAATGGGGTAGTAATGGGGTGTAATAGGGGTTAATGGGGTAGTAATGGGTTGTAATAGGGGTTAATGGGGTGTAATAGGGGTTAATGGGGCAGTAATGGGGTGTAATAGGGGTTAATGGAATAGTGGGGGGTAATAGGGTTTAATGAGGGGTAAATGGGGGTAGTAATGGGGTGTAATAGGGATTAATGGGGTGTAATAGGGATTAATGGGGCAGTAATGGGGTGTAATGGCGGTTAATGGAGTAATGGGGTGTAATAGGGATTAATGGGGCAGTAATGGGGTGTAATAGGGATTAATGGGGTAGTAATGGAGTGTAATAGGGGTTAATGGGGTGTAATAGAGATTAATGGGGTAGTAATGGGGTGTAATAGGGGTTAATGGAGTAATGGGGTGTAATAGGGATTAATGTGGTAGTAATGGGGTGTAATAGGGATTAATGGGGTAGTAATGGGGTGTAATAGGGGTTAATGGGGTGTAATAGGGGTTAATGGGGTAGTAATGGGGTGTAATAGGGGTTAATGGGGTGTAATAGGGGTTAATGGGGTGTAATAGGGATTAATGGGGCAGTAATGGGGTGTAATAGGGGTTAATGGGGTGTAATAGGGGTTAATGGGGCAGTAATGGGGTGTAATAGGGGTTAATGGGGTGTAATAGGGATTAATGGGGTAGTAATGGGATGTAATAGGGATTAATGGGGTAGTAATGGGGTGTAATAGGGATTAATGGGGTGTAATAGGGATTAATGGGGCAGCAATGGTGTGTAATAAGGGTTAATGGGGTGTAATAGGGATTAATGGGGTAGTAATGGGGTGTAATAGGGATTAATGGGGTAGTAATGGGGTGTAATAGGGATTAATGGGGTGTAATAGGGATTAATGGGGCAGCAATGGTGTGTAATAAGGGTTAATGGGGTGTAATAGGGGTACATGGGGTAGTAATGGGGTGTAATAGGGATTAATGGGGTAGTAATGGGGTGTAATAGGGGTTAATGGGGTGTAATAGGGGTTAATGGGGTAGTAATGGGGTGTAATAGGGGTACATGGGGTAGTAATGGGTTGTAATAGGGGTTAATGGGGTGTAATAGGAGTTAATGGGGCAGTAATGGGGTGTAATAGGGGTTAATGGAATAGTGGGGGGTAATAGGGTTTAATGAGGGGTAAATGGGGCAGTAATGAGGTGTAATAGGGGTTAATGGGGTAGTAATGGGGTGTAATAGGGATTAATGGGGTGTAATAGGGGTTAATGGGGCAGTAATGGGGTGTAATAGGGGTTAATGGGGTTGTAATGGGGTGTAATAGGGGCTAATGGGGTGCAATAGGGATTAATGGGGTGCAATAGGGATTAATGGGGTGTAATAGGGGTTAATGGGGTAGTAATGGGGTGTAATAGGGGTTAATGGGGTGTAATAGGGGTTAATGGGGCAGTAATGGGCTGTAATAGGGGTTAATGGGGTGTAATAGGTGTTAATGGGGTAGTAATGGGGTGTAATAGGGATTAATGGGGTAGTAATGGGGTGTAATAGTGGTTAATGGGGTAGTAATGGGGTGTAATAGGGATTAATGGGGTGTAATAGGGATACATGGGGCAGTAATGGGGTGTAATAGGGATTAATGGGGCAGTAATGGTGTGTAATAGGGGTTAATGGGGTGTAATAGGGGTTAATGGGGCAGTAATGGGGTGTAATAGGGGTTAATGGGGTGTAATAGGGGTTAATGGGGTGTAATAGGGGTTAATGGGGCAGTAATGGGGTGTAATAGGGATTAATGGGGTAGTAATTGGGTGTAATAGGGGTTAATGGGGTAGTAATGGGGTGTAATAGGGATTAATGGGGTAGTAATGGGGTGTAATAGGGGTTAATGGGGTGTAATAGGGGTTAATGGGGCAGTAATGGGGTGTAATAGGGGTTAATGGGGTGTAATAGGGATTAATGGGGCAGTAATGGGGTGTAATAGGGGTTAATGGGGTGTAATAGGGGTTAATGGGGCAGTAATGGGGTGTAATAGGGACTAATGGGGTGTAATAGGGATTAATGGGGTGTAATAGGGGTTAATGGGGTGTAATGGGGTGTAATAGGGGTAATGGGGCAGTAATGGTGTGCCATAGTGTTTTCCTTGCCCTGTAGGTGGGTTCCGGGGAGGTGTGGAGCCCCGTTTGCCTGCCCTGCTTCAACCCCGACGGCTTCTTTTACGCCTACGCCGCGGCCTTGGACGAAACCCCATTAACCCTCATCCTCCTCCTGACCCAACGCGAGGGGTTCTACGCGGCCTCGGCCTGTAGGAGGAGGTTGGAGCAGGAGCTGAAGGCTCAGGGCTGGATGGAGGAGTTGGGGGCGGCCATAAAGAAGGGCTACACGAATTACGGCCCCGATAGAGCCGGCACAACGGATTTATGGCATTTCCTATATAAGCCTTTGGAAGGGGAGGACGATGTGATGCAGGTGCCGCAGTTCACATGGTAATAATGGGGGTCTGGGGGGTATTAGGGGGTATACCCCATATAACTACCCCCTGACCCCATATAACTACCCCCTGACCCCATATAACTACCCCCTGACCCCATATAACTACCCCCTGATCCCATATAACTACCCCCTGACCCCATATAACTACACCCTGACCCCATATAACTACCCCCTGATCCCATATAACCACCCCCTGACCCCATATAACTACCCCCTGATGCCATATAACTACCCCCTGATCCCATATAACTACCCCCTGACCCCATATAACTACCCCCTGATCCCATATAACTACCCCCTGACCCCATATAACTACCCCCCGACCCCATATAACTACCCCCTGACCCCATATAACTACCCCCTGACCCCATATAACTACCCCCTGATCCCATATAACTACCCCCTGACCCCATATAACTACCCCCTGACCCCATATAACTACCCCCTGACCCCATATAACCAACCCCTGATCCCATATAACTACCCCCTGACCCCATATAACTACCCCCTGATCCCATATAACTACCCCCTGACCCCATATAACTACCCCCCGACCCCATATAACTACCCCCTGACCCCATATAACTACCCCCTGACCCCATATAACTACCCCCTGATCCCATATAACTACCCCCTGACCCCATATAACTACCCCCTGACCCCATATAACTACCCCCTGATCCCATATAACTACCCCCTGACCCATATAACAACCCCCTGATCCCATATAACTACCCCCCGATCCCATATAACTACCCCCCGACCCCATATAACAACCCCCTGACCCCATATAACTACCCCCTGACCCCATATAACCAACCCCTGACCCCATATAACTACCCCCTGATCCCATATAACTACCCCCTGACCCCATATAACTACCCCCTGAACCCATATAACTACCCCCTGACCCCATATAACTACCCCCTGACCCCATATAACTACCCCCTGATCCCATATAACTACCCCCTGACCCCATATAACTACCCCCTGACCCCATATAACTACCCCCTGATCCCATATAACTACCCTCTGACCCCATATAACTACCCTCTGACCCCATATAACTACCCCCTGACCCCATATATCCCCTATATAACCCCATATATCCCCTATATAGCCCCATATCCCCCCCATATAACCCCATATTACCCCATATAACCACCACATAACCCTATATTACCCCCGTATAACCCCATATTACCCCGTATATCCCCATATTACCCCCATATTACCCCCATATTACCCCCATATAACCCCATATTACCCCATATAACCCCCACATAACCCTATATTACCCCCATAAAACCCCGTATTACCCTATATAACTCCCCATATAACCCCATATAACCCCCACATAATCCTATATTACCCCCATATAACTCCATATAACCCCCCATATAACCCCATATAACCCCCATATAACCCCCATATATTTCCCCTATAGCCCAGACCTTCATGCCCCGCTGTGCCACCCCGTGGATCAGCAGCAGCTCTTTGCCCTATATCATGGCCTGCATATACCCCATAGAACCCCCATAGAATCCCATATAACCCCTATATTACCCCATATAACCCCATGTTACCCCATATAACCCCCACATAACCCTATATTACCCCCCATATAACCCCATATAACCCCATATTACCCCTATAGCCCAGACCTTCATGCCCCGCTTTGCCGCCCCATGGATCAGCAGCGGCTCTTTGCCCTATATCATGGGCTGCATATACCCCATAGAACCCCCATAGAACCCCATATACCCCCTATATTACCCCATATAACCCCATGTTACCCCATATAACCCCCATAGAACCCCATATAACCCCTATATTACCCCATATAACCCCATATCTCCCCATATAGCCCAGACCTTCATGCCCCGCTGTGCCGCCCCATGGATCAGCAGCGGCTCTTTGCCCTATATCACGGGCTGCATATACCCCATAGAACCCCCATAGAACCCCATATAACCCCTATATTACCCCATATAACCCCATGTTACCCCATATAACCCCCACATAACCCTATATTACCCCCATATAACCCCATATAACCCCATATAACCCCATATTTCCCCTATAGCCCAGACCTTCATGCCCTGCTGTGCCGCCCCATGGATCAGCAGCGGCTCTTTGCCCTATATCATGGGCTGCATATACCCCATAGAACCCCCATAGAACCCCATATAACCCCTATATTGCCCCATATAACCCCATGTTACCCCATATAACCCCCACATAACCCTATATTACCCCCATATAACCCCATATAACCCCATATAACCCCATATTTCCCCTATAGCCCAGATCTTCATGCACCACTGTGCCGCCCCATGGATCAGCAGCGGCTCTTTGCCCTATATCATGGGCTGCATATACCCCATAGAACCCCCATAGAACCCCATATAACCCCCATAGAACCCCATATAACCCCCATAGAACCCCATATAACCCCATATTTCCCCTATAGCCCAGACCTTCATGCCCCGCTGTGCCGCCCCATGGATCAGCAGCGGCTCTTTGCCCTATATCACGGGCTGCAGGGCCGGCTGCGCTGCTCACAGCGCCCCCTACGGCTGCTCTACCGCGCCAACAGCACACACACACTGCTCGCATGGGTAAGGGGGGGTCTAATATGGGGGGTGGTGCATCTAATAAGATGGAGGGGGGTATAATATGGTGGTCTGTATTCCCCTCTTCATCCCCCAAGATGGCTGCCATCTTCCCCCCCACAACCCCCCAAATGGCCGCCATATCCCCCTCCAACCCCCCAAGATGGCTGCCATATCCCCCCCACAGCCCCCCAAGATGGCCGCCATCTTCCCCCCACCCCAGCTCCCAAGATGGCCGCCATATCCCCCTCCAACCCCCAAGATGGCCGCCATCTTCCCCCCCCCCCAGCCCCCAAGATGGCCGCCATATCCCCCTCCAACCCCCAAGATGGCCGCCATATCCCCCCCACAGCCCCCCAAGATGGCCGCCATATCCCCCTCCAACCCCCAAGATGGCCGCCATCTTCCCCCCCACAACCCCCCAAGATGGCTGGCATCTTCCCCCCACAACCCCCCAAGATGGCCGCCATCTTCCCCCCACAACCCACCAAGATGGCCGCCATATCCCCCCCACAGCCCCCCAAGATGGCTGCCATCTTCCCAGTCCCCAAGATGGCTGCCATATCCCCCCCACAACCTCCCAAGATGGCCGCCATCTTCCCTTCCACAGCCCCCCAAGATGGCCACCATCTTCCCCCCCCCCCCCCCCCCAGCCCCCAAGATGGCGGTCACCTTCCCCCCCACAACCCCCCAAGATGGCCGCCATCTTCCCCCCACAGCCCCCCAAGATGGCCGCCATATCCCCCCCACAGCCCCCCAAGATGGCCGCCATATCCCCCCCACAGCCCCCCAAGATGGCCGCCATATCCCCCCCACAGCCCCCCAAGATGGCTGCCATCTTACCCCCCCCCCCCCCAGCCCCCAAGATGGCCGCCATATCCCCCTCCAACCCCCAAGATGGCCGCCTCCAACATGGCCGCCATCTTCCCCCCCCCAGCCCCCAAAATAGCTGCCATATCCCCCTCCAATCCCCAACATGGCCACCTCCAACATGGCCGCCATATTCCCTCCCTCCCCAAGCCCCCTTAACACCCCAACCCGCAACATGGCCGCCATATTCCCCCCCCCCCTTCCCAGCCCCCATAACCCCTCATCCCCCAAGAGGCCGCCATCTTCCCCCCCACAGCCCCCCAAGATGGCCGCCATATCCCCCTCCAACCCCCAAGATGGCCGCCATATCCCCCTCCAACCCCCAAGATGGCCACCATATCCCCCTCCCCAGCCCCCAAGATGGCCGCCATCTTCCCCCCCAACCCCCAAGATGGCCGCCATCTTCCCCCCCACAGCCCCCCAAGATGGCCGCCATCTTGCCCCCCAAGATGGCCGCCATCTTCCCCCCCACAGCCCCCCAAGATGGCCGCCATATCCCCCCCACAGCCCCCCAAGATGGCCGCCATATCCCTCCCACAGCCCCCCAAGATGGCCGCCATCTTCCCCCCCACAACCCCCCAAGATGGCCGCCATATCCCCCCCACAACCCCCCAAGATGGCCGTCATATCCCCCTCCAACCCCCAAGATGGCCGCCATATCCCCCCCACAGCCCCCCAAGATGGCCGCCATCTTCCCAGCCCCCAAGATGGCTGCCATATCCCCCCGACAACCCCCAAGATGGCCGCCATCTTCCCCCCCACAGCCCCCCAAGATGGCTCCCACTCACCATCCCCTTCCCCCCCCGTAGGTGACGGCCCGTTTCGAGCTGTACGCGTGCCTCAGCCCGCTGCTCCCGAAGGCGGCGGCCATTGCTGCTCTGACGCGGCTGCTGCGCTGGCTGCGCAAGGAGGACGACTGGCTGTTCGCTCGCTGCCCGCCGCCATTCGCCGCCCCCGGGGGGCTGCAGGACGGCACCGAACAGGGGGAGGGATGACATTAAAACGTGATGGGGAATAAAACCACGCGGGATCATGGCGGTGTGGGGACGGGAACGGGGGATGGAGTCGTGTTCGGTGGCCGCCATTTTGTTCGGTCGCCATTTTGGAATGGCTTCATCTTGGGCCGCCATTTTGTTCGGTCGCCATTTTGGGCCGCCATTTTGTAAGGGCGCCATTTTGTGATGCCGCCATCTTGGGCCGCCATTTTGTTCGGTCGCCATTTTGGGCCGCCATTTTGTAAGGGCGCCATTTTGTGATGCCGCCATCTTGGGCCGCCATTTTGTTCGGTCGCCATTTTGGGCCGCCATTTTAAAATGGCGCCATGTTGTTCAGTCGCCATTTTGGGCCGCCATTTTGTAATGCAGCCGGTTTAAAATGACGCCACCATAAGGCGCCATTTTGTAATGGCCGCCATTTCTAAGTGCTGCCATCACAAGGCGCCATTTCGTAATGGCTGCCAGTTTGAAGTGCCGCCATCTTTGACCTGCCACCATTCGTCTCCCGCTGCCGCCATTTTGAGGGGCCGCCATTTTGTGAGGCCGCCATCTTGGCCGCCATTTTGAAGCACCGCCGCCATTCTACACCATCGACGCTTCGTGGCACCACTTGGAAGCTCCGCCACATCGAGGTGCCGCCATTTTCCGGTGCGGACACTTCGTGGCCCCGCCATTTTAAGGCTCCTCCGTTTTGAAGCGCCGCCATTTCGAGGCTCCGCTCTCTTTGCCGTCACTTTTTGAGGCGCCGCCATTTTGAAGCGCCGCCATTTTGTTAGGCCGCCATTTTGAAGCGCCGCCATTTTGTTAGGCCGCCATTTTGAGGCGCCGCCATTTTGAGGCAGCGCCGTTTTGGCGCCTTTTTGTTAGGCCGCCATTTTGAGGCGCCGCCGCCATTTTGAGGCGCCGCCATCTTTGCCGTCACTTCGCGGTGCCGCCATTTTGAGTCGCCGCCATTTTGAGGCAGGAAGCGCCGCCATTTTGAAGGGCCTCGGTTGTGTCTGGTGAGGGAAAGGGCAGAGAAAGGGGGAAAAAGGGGGGGAAATATGGGGGAAATAGTGGGAAAGCGATGGAAAAAAAGAGCAAAAAATGGTGGGGAAGTGAAGGAGAAATGGTTGGGAAATAAATATGGGAGGAAATATTGAGGAAAAGGGGGGGAACTGGGAGATGTTGTGGTAAAAATAAAGGGGGAAATGGGGCGAAAGTGGATGGGAAATGGGGGGAGATGTGGGGGGAAATGAGGGGGAAGTGATGGGGAAATGGGGACAAATTGAAGGGAAATGGTGGGAAACTGAGGGAAAATTGATGGAAAATGGGGGAAAATGAGGGGAAATTGGGGGAAAACTGAGGGGAAATGGGGAAATTGAGGGGAAATGTTGGGAAAACTGAGGGGAAATGGGGTGAAATAGGTGGGAAATGGGGGAAACCAGGGGGAATGTGGAAATTGAGGGGAAAACTGAGGGGAAGTGTGGGGAAATTGAGGAGAAATGGGGAAAATTGGGAGGAAATATGGGAAAATTGGGGGAAATGGAGGGAAAATGAGGGGAAGTGGGATGAAAATGAGGGGAAATGGGATGAAATTGAGAAGAAATGGGGGAAAGGGGAAAAATGGGGGGAAATTGAGGGGAAACGGGGGAAGATTGAGGGAAATTGGGAAAAACTGAGGGGAAGTGGGGTGAAATTGAGGAGAAATGGGGGGAATTTGAAGGAAAATAGGGGGAAATGTGGAAATATAAAGGAAATAGGGGGGAAATTGAGGGGAAATGGGGGAAATGAGGGGAAACTGAGGGGAATTGGGAGGAAATTGAGGAGAAACGGGGAAAATTGAAGGGAAATGGGGGGGAAATAGGAAAATTGAGGAGAAATAGGGAGAAAATGGGGTAAATTAAGGGGAAATGGGGAAATTAAGTGGGAGTTGGGGGAAAATTGATTGGAAATGGGGGGAATTGAGGGGAAATTGGTGGAAAATGGGGGAAATTGAGGTGAAATGGGGGAGGAAATAATAGGAAATATGGGGAAATGATGGGAAATGGGGCTGAAAATGGGAAGAAATGAGAGGAAAAGGAGCGGGAGGAGAAGAGAAAATGGCGGAAAATGGAACAATATGGTGGGAAAAAAGTGGGAAATGGCGGGAAGAAGTGGCGGGAAATGGGCGGAAGTGAGGGACCGGAAGTGAGAGGAAACAGGAAGTGAAACAGGAAGTGGTGGATGTTGTGGCTGCAAGCCGGAAGTTTGGGGGGGGTGACAGGAAGTGGGGAGATTCGCACCGGAAGTGAGGGAGATTCAGACCGAAAGTGGGTGGTTTGGACCGGAAGTTGGGTCTCAGACCGGAAGTGTGGGGGGGGGGTTAGACCGGAAGTGGAGGAATCTGACCGGAAACTTTGAGGTTTGGGTCGGTAGTGGGATGTTCTGACCGGAAGTGGTGGGAGTTCTTCCCGGAAGTGGGGTGAGCTCTTCCCGGAAGTGGGGCGTTCTGACCGGAAGTTGGGGTGCTCTGACCGGAAGTTGGGGTGTTTTTCCCGGAAGTGGGGTTTTCTGACCGGAAGTGTGGGGATCTGACCGGAAGTCGGGCCTTGCTGACCATCAGGACCCACTGTCACCTCAGAGCAGCATGGAGAACAGGGAGCAGAGTGAGGGCCCCCATGGCACCCCATAGCACCCCATAGCACCCCATAGCACCCCATGGCATTCCATAGCACCCCATAGCACCCCATGGCACCCCATAGCACCTCATGGCACCCCATAGCACCCCATATCACCCCATAGCACCCCATAGCACCCATAGCACCCCATAGCACCCCATGGCATTCCATAGCACCCCATGGCACCCATGGCACCCCATAGCACCTCATGGCAACCCATAGCACCCCATAACACCCCATGGCACCCCATAGAACCCATAGCACCCCATAGCACCCCATAGAACCCATAGCACCCCATATCACCCCATAGCACCCCATGGCACCCCATAGCACCCCATGGCACCCTATAGCACCCCATAACACCCCATGGCACCCCATAGCACCCCATGGCATTCCATAGCACCCCATGGCACCCATAGCACCCCATGGCACCCCATAGCACCTCATGGCACCCCATAGCACCCCATAGCACCCCATGGCACCCCATAGCACCCATAGCACCCCATAGCACCCCATAGCACCCCATGGCACCCCATAGCACCCCATGGCATTCCATAGCACCCCATGGCACCCATGGCACCCCATAGCACCCATAGCATCCCATAGCACCTCATGGCAACCCATAGCACCCCATAGAACCCATAGCACCCCATAGCGCCCCATAGCAACCATAGCACCCATAGCATCCCATAGCACCCCATGGCACCCCATAGCACCCATAGCACCCCATAGCGCCCCATAGCACCCCATAGCACCCATGGCACCCCATAGCACCCATGGCACCCCATAGCACCCCATAGCACCCCATAGCACCTCATGGCACCCCATAGCACCCATGGCACCCCATAGCACCTATAGCACCCATGGCACCCCATAGCACCCCATGGCACCCCATAGCACCCATAGCACCCCATATCACCCCATGGCACCCCATGGCACCCCATAGCACCCATGGCACCCCATAGCAGCCCATATCACCCCATGGCACCCCATAGCACCCATGGCACCCCATATCACCCCATGGCACCCCATGGCACCCCATAGCACCCATGGCACCCCATAGCACCCCATAGCACCCCATGGCACCCATAGCACCCCATAGCACCCCATAGCACCCATGGCACCCCATATCACCCATAGCACCCCATAGCTTCCCATAGCACCCCATAGAACCCCATAGCACCCCATGGCACCTCATGGCACCTCATGGCACCCCATAGCACCCCATGGCACCCCATAGCACCCCATAGTACCCCATGGCACCCCATAGCACCCATAGCACCCCATGGCACCCCATAGCACCCCATAGTACCCCATGGCAACTTATGGCACCCCATATCACCCCATGGCACCCCATAGCACCCATGGCACTCTATAGCACCCCATGGCACCCTATAGCACCCATGGCACCCCATAGCACCCCATAGCACCCCATAACACCCCATGGCACCCCATAGCACCCCATGGCACCCCATAGCACCCATGGCACCCTATAGCACCCCATGGCACCCTATAGCACCCATGGCACCCCATAGCACCCCATAGCACCCCATAACACCCCATGGCACCCCATGGCACCCCATAGCACCCATGGCACCCTATAGCACCCCATGGCACCCTATAGCACCCATGGCACCCCATAGCACCTCATGGCAACCCATAGCACCCCATAGCACCCCATAGCACCCCATAACACCCCATAGCACCCCATGGCACCCCATGGCACCTCATGGCACCCCATGTCCCACAGCCCCCCACCCCCACAGCCCCATATCCCTCCACTGCACGTCCCTACATCCCCCCACAACCCCCCATGGCCCCACACCCCTGTATCCCCCTACATCCCCCCACCTCCCCCACCCCACAACCCCATGTCCCCATATCCCCACAGACCCCATCCCCCCCATCCCCACACCCCCCAACCCCATGTCCCCATACACCCCCCCCATCCCCACACCCACCCCTACATCCCCCCACCCCACACCCCCACATCCCCCCATGTCCTCAAACCCCCCACCCCTTTATCCCTATATACCCAGCCCCCCACATCCCCCACCCCACACCCCCATGTCCCCATCCCCCCACATCCCCCTACCCCCTCTATCCCCACACCCCCACATCCCCCCACATCCTCAAACCCCCCACCCCTTTATCCCTGTATACCCAGCCCCCCACATCCCACACCCCACACCCCTGTATCCTCATCCCCACACCCCCCAACCCCATGTCCCCATCCCCCCACATCTCCCCCCATTCTCACCCCACATCCCCCCATGTCCTCAACCCCCCCACCCCTTTATCCCCTTTATCCCTATATACCCAGCCCCCCACATCCCCCACCCCACACCCCCATGTCCCCATCCCCCCACACCCCCCTACCCCCTCTATCCCCACACCCCTTCATCCCCCCCCATCCTCACCCCACACCCCCACATCCCCCCACGTCCTCAAACCCCCCACCCCTTTATCCCTATATACCCATCCCCCCCACATCCCCCACCCCACACCCCCATGTCCCCATCCCCCGACCCCCCTATCCCCACACCCACCCCTTCATCCCCCCACATCCTCAGCCCCCCACCCCACACCCCCTCATCCCCCCACGTCCTCAAACCCCCCACCCCACACCCCTTTATCCCTGTATACCCAGCCCCCCACATCCCCCACCCCACATCCCCCACCCCACACCCCCATGTCCCCATCCCCCCACACCCCCCCACCCCCTTTATCCCCACACCCACCCCTACATCCCCCCACATCCTCACCCCCCCGCCCCACACCCCCACATCCCCCCATGTCCTCAAACCCCCCACCCCCTTATCCCTATATACCCAGCCCCCCACATCCCCCACCCCACATCCCCACAGCCCCCAACCCCATGTCCCCATACCCCCCCCACACCCCCATATCCCCCCACATCCTCAAACCCCCCACCCCTTTATCTCTGTATACCCAGCCCCCCACATCCCCCACCCCACATCCCCCCATCCCCACACCCACCCCTACATCCCCCCACATCCTCACCCCACATCCCCCCATGTCCTCAAACCACCCCCCCTTTATCCCCTTTATCCCTATATACCCAGCCCCCCCCATCCCCACACCCCCCAACCCCATGTCCCCATACACCCCCCACACCCCCATATCCCCCCACATCCTCAAACCCCCCACCCCTTTATCCCTATATACCCATCCCCCCCACATCCCCCACCCCACATCCCCCCATCCCCACACCCCTACATCCCCCCCCATCCTCACCCCACACCCCCACATCCCCCCACGTCCTCAAACCCCCCACCCCTTTATCCCCTTTATCCCTGTATACCCAGCCCCCCACATCCCCCACTCCACACCCCTGTATCCCCATCCCCACACCCCCCAACCCCATGTCCCCTTACACCCCCCTATCCCCACACCCACCCCTACATCCCCCCCACATCCCCCACCCCACACCCCCATGTCCCCATCCTCCCACCCCCCCTATCCCCACACCCACCCCTACATCCCCCCACCCCACACCCCCACATCCCCCCACGTCCTCAACCCCCCCACCCCTTTATCCCCTTTATCCCTGTATACCCAGCCCCCCACATCCCCCACCCCACACCCCCATGTCCCCATCCTCCCACCCCCCCTATCCCCACACCCACCCCTTCATCCCCCCCCATCCTCACCCCACACCCCCACATCCCCCCACATCCTCAAACCCCCCACCCCTTTATCCCCTTTATCCCTATATACCCAGCCCCCCACATCCCCCCACCCCACACCCACCCCTACATCCCGCCCCACCCCTCACCCCCATCTCCCTCCAGGACCCTCCCATGGCCTTGACACGGAGCCCCCCACCCCACTGACACCAGGTACATCCCCATCCCCTCTGTGCCCCCTCAGTGCCCCCTCAGTGCCCCACGGGTCCCTCCACGACCCCACAAGTTCCCCCCCAACCCCCCCCCACAGTGACACCGAGGCTGGAGACGCTGCTGGGGCAGATCCGAGCCCTGCACCAGGGTGAGCATCGCAGCCCCCCCACCCCAAAACCGACCCCAAAATGGGCCCCATTGTCACCCCATAATGCAATGCCCCCCCTTCTGACCCCAAAATGGCCCCCCTTATCCCTATGATCCCAAATATCCCCCCTTTTTGACCCCAAAATGGCCCCCCTTATCCCCATGATCCCAAATATCCCCCCATTGTGACCCCAAAATGGCCCCCCTTGTCCCTATGATCCCAAATATCCCCCCCTTGTGACCCCAAAATGGCCCCAGCATGGCCCCATGGCCCCCCTTATCCCCATGTACCCCAAATATCCCCCCCCTTGTGACCCCAAAATGTCCCCCCTTGTCCCTATGATCCCAAAATGTCCCCCCCCCGTTGTGACCCCATAATGGCCCCCCTTATCCTCAATGTCCCCCCATATCCCCCCATATCCCCCATATCCCCCCATATCCCTCATATCCCCCATATCCCCCATATCCCCCCATGTCCCCATATCCTCCCACATCCCCATATCCCCCATATCCCCCCAATGTCCCCATATCCCCCATATCCCCCCATATCCCCCATATCCCCCATATCCCCCATATCCCCCCATATCCCCCATATCCCCCATATCCCCCATATCCCCCATATCCCCCCATATCCCCCATATCCCCCATATCCCCCATATCCCCCCATATCCCCCATATCCCCCCATGTCCCCATATCCTCCCACATCCCCATATCCCCCCATGTCCCCATATCCCCCATATCCTCCCACATCCCCATATCCCCCCATGTCCCTATATCCCCCCATATCCCCCATATCCCCCCATGTCCCCATATCCCCCATATCCTCCCACATCCCCATATCCCCCCATGTCCCCATATCCCCCCATGTCCCCATATCCCCCATATCCCCCCACATCCCCATATCCCCCCAATGTCCCCATATCCCCCCATATTCCCCCATTGTCCTCATATTCCCCATATCCTCCCACATCCCCATATCCCCCCATGTCCCCATATCGCCCAATGTCCCCATATCCCCCAATGTCCCCATATCCCCCCATATCCCCCCATATCCCCCATATCCCCCCATATCTCCCATATCCCCCCATATCCCCCATATCCCCCCATGTCCCCATATCCCCCCATATCTCCCATATCCCCCCATATCCCCCATATCCCCCCACATCCCCATATCCCCCATATCCCCCCAATGTCCCCATATCCCCCCATGTCCCCATATCCCCTCATGTCCCCATATCCCCCATATCCCCCCATGTCCCCATATCCCCCATATCCTCCCACATCCCCATATCCCCCCATATCCCCACAATGTCCCCATATCCCCAATATCCCCCCATATCCCCCCAGTGTCCCCATATCCCCCCATGTCCCCATATCCCCCCATGTCCCCATATCCCCCATATCCCCCCATGTCCTCATATCCCCCATATCCCCCCAATGTCCCCATATCTCCCCACATCCCCATATCCCCCCATGTCCCCATATCCCCCATATCCCCCATGTCCCCATATCCCCCCATATCCCCCCATATCCCCCCATATCCCCCCATATCCCCATATCCCCCATGTCCCCATATCCCCCCATATCCCCCCATATCCCCCCATATCCCCCCATATCCCCCATATCCCCCCATATACCCCCACATCCCCATATCCCCCATATCCCCCATATCCCCCATATCCCCCCACATCCTTATATCCCCCCATATCCCCCATATCCCCCATATCCCCCCATATCCCCCATATCCCCCATATCCCCCCATATCCCCCCATGTCCCCATATCCCCCATATCCTCCCACATCCCCATATCCCCCCATATCCCCACAATGTCCCCATATCCCCCATATCCCCCCATCCCCCCAGTGTCCCCATATCCCCCCAATGTCCCCATATCCCCCATATCCCCCCATATCCCCCCATTGTCCCCATATCCCCCATATCCTCCCACATCCCCATATCCCCCCATGTCCCCATATCCCCCATATCCCCCATATCCCCCCATGTCCCCATATCCCCATATCCCCCATATCCCCCATACCCCCCATATCCCCCATGTCCCCCCCCAGCCTGCCATGTGGGTGCTCAGGAGCTGGCTCAGTCCCAGGCACGACGTGATGAGCTTCAGCAGCACCTGGAGCAGCGTGAGTGGGGGGGGGGACCCCATTAATGGTATAGGGGACACCCTATAATACATGGGGACACCCTATAATACATGGGGACACCCTATAATACATGGGGACACCCCAATAACGTCCCCTTAATGTCCCCACAGTGGAGGAGCATCAAGAGGAGCTGGAGGTGCTGTGGCAGCAGCAGCAAGGTGTTACCCCATATCAAACCCCATATCACCCCACATATCACCCCACATATCACCCCCCATATCAACCCCCATATCACCCCCCATATCACCCCACATATCACCCCACATATCACCCCCCATATCAACCCCCATATCACCCCCCATATCACCCCACATATCACCCCCATATCACCCCCCATATCACCCCCCATATCACCCCCATATCACCCCCCATATCACCCCCCATATCACCCCCCATATCACCCCCATATCACCCCACATATCACCCCCCATATCACCCCCCATATCACCCCCCATATCACCCCCATATCACCCCCCATATCACCCCCCATATCACCCCCCATATCACCCCCATATCACCCCACATATCACCCCACATATCACCCCCATATCACCCCCATATCACCCCCATATCACCCCCCATATCACCCCCCATATCACCCCCATATCACCCCACATATCACCCCACATATCACCCCCATATCACCCCCATATCACCCCCCATATCACCCCCCATATCACCCCCCCATATCACCCCCATATCACCCCCATATCACCCCACATATCACCCCCATATCACCCCCCATATCACCCCCCATATCACCCCCCCATATCACCCCCATATCACCCCCATATCACCCCACATATCACCCCACATATCACCCCCATATCACCCCCCATATCACCCCCCATATCACCCCCATATCACCCCCCATATCACCCCCCCATATCACCCCCCATATCACCCCCCATATCACCCCCATATCACCCCACATATCACCCCACATATCACCCCCATATCACCCCCATATCACCCCCATATCACCCCCCATATCACCCCCCATATCACCCCCATATCACCCCACATATCACCCCACATATCACCCCCATATCACCCCCATATCACCCCCCATATCACCCCCCATATCACCCCCCCATATCACCCCCATATCACCCCCATATCACCCCACATATCACCCCCATATCACCCCCCATATCACCCCCAATATCACCCCCCCATATCACCCCACATATCACCCCCATATCACCCCCCATATCACCCCCCATATCACCCCCCATATCCCCCCCCATATCACCCCCCATATCACCCCCCATATCACCCCCATATCACCCCCCATATCACCCCCAATATCACCCCCCCATATCACCCCACATATCACCCCCATATCACCCCCCATATCACCCCCATATCACCCCACATATCACCCCACATATCACCCCCATATCACCCCCATATCACCCCCCATATCACCCCCCATATCACCCCCCCATATCACCCCCATATCACCCCACATATCACCCCCATATCACCCCCCATATCACCCCCCATATCACCCCCCCATATCACCCCCATATCACCCCCATATCACCCCACATATCACCCCACATATCACCCCCATATCACCCCCCATATCACCCCCCATATCACCCCCCATATCACCCCCCCATATCACCCCCCATATCACCCCCCATATCACCCCCATATCACCCCACATATCACCCCACATATCACCCCCATATCACCCCCATATCACCCCCATATCACCCCCCATATCACCCCCCATATCACCCCCATATCACCCCACATATCACCCCACATATCACCCCCATATCACCCCCATATCACCCCCCATATCACCCCCCATATCACCCCCCCATATCACCCCCATATCACCCCCATATCACCCCACATATCACCCCCATATCACCCCCCATATCACCCCCAATATCACCCCCCCATATCACCCCACATATCACCCCCATATCACCCCCCATATCACCCCCCATATCACCCCACATATCACCCCCATATCACCCCCATATCACCCCCCATATCACCCCACATATCACCCCCATATCACCCCCCATATCACCCCCCATATCACCCCCATATCACCCCCCATATCACCCCCCATATCACCCCCCATATCACCCCCATATCCCCCCCCATATCACCCCCCATATCACCCCCCATATCACCCCCATATCACCCCCCATATCACCCCCAATATCACCCCCCCATATCACCCCACATATCACCCCCATATCACCCCCCATATCACCCCCATATCACCCCCCATATCACCCCCCATATCACCCCCATGTCCCCCCCCATCTCACCCCCCATGTCCCCCCATCTCACCCCCCCATGTCACCCCTTGTCACCCCCCATATCCCCCCCATGTCACCCCCCATGTCCTTCCATGTCACCCCCCATATCCCCCCCATGTCCCCCCCATCTCACCCCCCCATCTCACCCCATCTCACCCCCCATATCCCCCCCATCTCACCCCCCATGCCCCCCCCTTGTCACCCCCCATGTCCCCCCCACGTTCCCCCATCTCACCCCCCCATGCCCCCCCCATGTCCCCCCCATATCCCCCCATGTCCCCCCCATGTCCCCCCATATCCCCCCCATATCCCCCCCTATAGAAGCGCTGCGAGTGGCGAGGTCGCGCTGGCAGGAAGTGGAGGCCGAGGGTCAAAGGTCAGTTGCGGGGTTAGGAACAATGACCCCGACCTCTGACCCCGACCTCTGACCCCTGACCCCAACTGTTGACCTCTGACCCAAAGCGCTGACCCCTGACCCCATCCTCTGACCCCTGACCCCATTCTCTGACCCCTGACCCCTTATGCTGACCTCTGACCCAAAGCCCTGACCTCAAGAGCTGCCCTCTGACCCCATCCTCTGACCTCTGACCCCTCCCAGCTGACCCCTGACCCCAACCTCTGACCCCTGACCTCTGACCCTGTTGACCTTTGACCCGTCAGGCAGCGGCAGCTTTGTGTGGGGAGACAACGGGAGCTGGAGGGGGCCAAAAAACTGAGGGAGCAAATGAGGGATAAAAGGAGGAGACACAGGTAGCGGGGGGGAATGGGGGGATGGGGGGGGTCACCTATGGGGGGGGGGTCTCCTATTGGGGTTCTCCTATGGGGGGTTCTCCTATGGGTGGGGGTCTCCTATGGGGGGTCTCCCATGGGGGGGTCTCCTATTGGGGGTCTACTATGGGTGGGGGTCTCCTATGGGGTGGGGATCTCCTATAGGTGGGGGTCTCCTATAGGTGGGGATTCCCTATGGGGTGGGGGTCTCCTATGGGGGGTCTCCTATTAGGGGTCTCCTATGGGGGGGGGTCTCCTATTGGGGTCTCCTATTGGGGTCTCTTATGGGGGGGTCCCCTATAGGTGGGGGTCTCCTATGGGGGGTCTTCTATGGGTGGGGGTCTCCTATTGGGGTCTCTTATGGGGGGGGTCCCCTATGGGTGGGGGTCTCCTATTGGGGGTCTCCAATGGGTGGGGGTCTCCTATGGGGTGGGGGTCTCCTATGGGGGGTCTCCTATGGGGTGGGGTCTCCTATTGGGAGTCTGCTATGTGTGGGGGTCTCTTATGGGGGGGGTCTCCTATTGGGGTCTCTTATTGGGGTCTCCTATGGGGGGGAGGGTCTCCTATAGGTGGGGGGTCTCCTATGGGTGGGGGTCTCCTATTGGGGTCTCTTATGGGGGGGGTCCCCTATGGGTGGGGGTCTCCTATTGGGGGTCTCCTATAGGTGGGGGTCTCCTATGGGGGGTCTCCTATGGGTGGGGGTCTCCTATTGGGGTCTCCTATTGGGGGTCTCCTATAGGTGGGGGTCTCCTATTGGGGTCTCCTATAGGTGGGGTCTACTATGGGTGGGGGTCTCTTATGGGGGGGGTCTCCTATGGGTGGGGGTCTCCTATGGGGGGTCTCCTATGGGGTGGGGTCTCCTATTGGGAGTCTACTATGGGTGGGGGTCTCTTATGGGGGGTCTCCTATTGGGGGTATTCTATGGGTGGGGGTCTCCTATTGGGGTCTCTTATGAGGGGGGTCCCCTATGGGTGGGGGTCTCCTATGGGGTGGGGGTCTCCTATGGGGGGTTCTCCTATGGGTGAGGGCCTCCTATTGGGGTCTCTTATGGGGGAGGTCCCCTATGGGGTGGGGGTCTCCTATTGGGGGCCTCCTATGGGCGGGATCTCCTATTGGGAGTCTACTATGGGTGGGGGTCTCCTATGGGGTGGGGGTCCCCTATGGGTGAGGGCCTCCTATGGGTGGGGGTCTCTTATGGGGGGGGTCCCCTATGGGGTGGGTGTCTCCTATGGGGGGTCTCCTATGGGTGGGGGTCAATGGGACAATGGGGACAATGGGACAATAGGGGACAATGGGGCCATTGTTGTACCTGCCCCAGGCTGGATTTCTGGCAGCAGTTGGAGGCGCTGATGGAGGAGCACAAAGAGCTGCAGCAACACAACGTGAGGGGATGGGCCCCATAGCGCCCCATAGCGCCACATAGAACCCATAGCACCCCATAGAACCCCATAGCACCCCATGGCACCCATAGCGCCCCATAGCACCCCATAGCACCCCATAGCACCCATAGCACCCCATAGCGCCCATAGCACCCCATAGCGCCCATAGCACCCCATAGCGCCCCATAGCACCCCATAGCGCCCCATAGCACCCCATAGCACCCATAGCACCCCATAGCGCCCCATAGCACTCTATAGCACCCCATAGAACCCCATAGCACCCCATAGAACCCATAGCACCCCATAGCACCCCATAGCGCCCCATAGCACCCCATAGAACCCATAGCACCCCATAGCACCCCATAGAACCCATAGCACCCCATAGCACCCCATAGCGCCCCATAGAACCCATAGCACCCCATAGCACCCCATGGCACCCCATAGCACCCCATAGAACCCATAGCACCCCATAGCACCCCATAGCACCCCATAGCACCCCATAGAACCCATAGCACCCCATAGCACCCCATAGCACCCCATGGCACCCCATAGCACCCCATGGCACCCCATGGCACCCCATAGCACCCATAGCACCCCATAGCACCCCATAGCACCCCATAGCGCCCCATAGCACCCCGTAACACCCCATGGCACCCCATAGCACCCCATAGCACCCCATAGCACCCATAGCACCCCATAGAACCCATAGCACCCCATAACACCCCATAGCACCCCATAGAACCCATAGCACCCCATAGTGCCCCATAGAACCCATAGCACCCCATTTAACCCCATATCACCCCATGTCACCCCATATTTAACCCCATAGCACCCCATATCCCCCCATATCCCCCCATATCACCCCATATCACCCCATATTTAACCCCATATCACCCCATATCCCCCCATGTCACCCCATTTAACCCCATATCCCCCCATATCACCCTATGTCACCCCATATCACCCTATATCACCCCATTTAACCCCATATCCCCCCATATCACCCCATATCCCCCCATATCCCCCCATATCCCCCCATATCCCCCCATATCCCCCCTATCCCCACAGTCCCCATGGGCGCTGGCGGCTGCGCTGTCCCACCTGCAGGTGACGGAGCAGGAGCTGCTGCTGCACGGTGAGCTGAGAACAGCACCACCCCAAACGGCCCCATAACGGCCCCATAACGACCCCAAACAGCCCCACAACGGCCCCAAATGACCCCATAATCACCCCAAATGGCCCCAAATGGCCCCACAATGGCCCCACAATGGCATCAAATGGCCCCAAACGGCCCCACAAAGGCCCCAAATGACCCCATAACGACCCCAAATGGCCCCATAACAGCCCCAAATGGCCCCATAATGACCCCAAACGGCCCCATAATGACCCCAAACAGCCCCAAACAGCCCCACAACGACCCCAAATGGCCCCATAATGATCCCAAACAGCCCCATAATGGCCCCAAACGGCCCCAAACAGCCCCATAACGACCCCAAACGGCTCCATAATGACCCCAAACAGCCCCAAACAGCCCCACAACGACCCCAAACGGCCCCATAATGACCCCAAACAGCCCCAAACAGCCCCACAACGACCCCAAATGACCCCAAAATGACCCCAAATGGCCCCATAATGACCCCAAACAGCCCCACAACGGCCCCAAAAGGCCCCATAATTACCCCAAATGGCCCCAAACAGCCCCAAATGGCCCCAAAAGGCCCCATAACGGCCCCACAACGGCCCCAAATGGCCCCAAATGGCCCCACAATGACCCCAAACAGCCCCATAATGACCCCACAACGGCCCCAAACAGCCCCATAACGACCCCAAAGGGCCCCAGAATGACCCCAAATGGCCCCATAACGGCCCCACAACGGCCCCAAATGGCCCCATAATGACCCCAAACAGCCCCACAACGGCCCCAAATGACCCCATAATCACCCCAAATGGCCCCAAATGGCCCCACAATGACCCCAAACAGCCCCATAACGACCCCAAATGGCCCCATAATGACCCCAAACAGCCCCATAATGACCCCAAACAGCCCCAAACAGCCCCACAACGGCCCCAAATGACCCCATAATGACCCCAAACAGCCCCATAATGACCCCAAACAGCCCCATAATGACCCCAAACCGCCCCACAACGACCCCAAAAGGCCCCAAGTGGCCCCACAATGACCCCAAACAGCCCCATAACGACCCCAAATGGCCCCATAATGACCCCATAACGACCTCAAAAGGCCCCACAACGACCCCAAATGGCCCCATAACGACTCCAAAGGGCCCCATAACGACCCCACAACGGCCCCAAATGGCCCCATAACGACCCCAAACAGCCCCATAACGACCCCACAACGGCCCCAAATGGCCCCATAACGGCCCCAAACAGCCCCATAATGGCCCCAAATGGCCCCACAATGACCCCAAACGGCCCCATAATGACCCCAAAGGGCCCCAGACAGCCCCATAATGGCCCCAAATGGCCCCACAATGACCCCAAACGGCCCCATAATGACGCCAAACAGCCCCACAATGGCCCCAAATGTCCCCAAACAGCCCCACAATATGCCCCTATGTTCCCATGTCCCCCCAATGTCCCCCATTGACCCCCATGTCCCCATTGATCCCCCATTGATCCCCATATCCCCAATTGACCCCCATATCCCCATGTCCCCCAGTGTCCCCATATCCCCCCATATCCCCCATTGACCCCCATTGACCCCCATTGACCCCCATTGACCCCAATGTCCCCATGTCCCCAATGTCCCCATTGACCCCCATTGACCCCCATGTCCCCATTGACCCCATGTCCCCCATATCCCCCATATCCCCATGTCCCCCATTGACCCCCATATCCCCCATATCCCCATGTCCCCATATCCCCCCATATCCCCCATGTCCCCCATTGACCCCATTGACCCCCATATCCCCCATGTCCCCCATGTCCCCCATTGACCCCCATGTCCCCATTGACCCCCATATCCCCCATGTCCCCCATTGACCCCCATATCCCCCATATCCCCGTGTCCCCATTGACCCCATTGACCCCGATATCCCCATGTCCCCCATGTCCCCATTGACCCCCATATCCCCCATTGACCCCCCATTGATCCCCATATCCCCCATGTCCCCATGTCCCCCATTGACCCCATATCCCCCATGTCCCCCATATCCCCATGTCCCCCATTGACCCCCATATCCCCCATATCCCCCATTGACCCCCATGTTCCCCATATCCCCCCATATCCCCATGTCCCCATATCCCCCATATCCCCATGTCCCCCATTGACCCCCATGTACCCAATGTCCCCATTGACCCACATTGACCCCCATATCCCCCATATCCCCATGTCCCCCATTAACCCCCATATCCCCCATATCCCCCCATATCCCCATGTCCCCCATTGACCCCATTGACCCCCATATCCCCCATATCCCCATGTCCCCCATTGACCCCCAATCCCCCCCATTACCCCCATGTGCTGACCCCCCCCCCTCCCCTTCTCTATCCCCAGAAGCCACAGAGTCTCAGTTGGGCCCCGAGGGCCACGTGACCACGTGAGTGTCCCCCCCCCCCCCAATATCCCCCCATTGACCCCCATCATTGGGGGCACTGACCCCGCTGTGCCCCACAGCGTCCTGCTGCAGCGCGAGCACTGTGGGGCACGGGGACACATGGGGGCAGCAATGGGGCACAGACAGACACAGCAGGGACGCAGGGACAGGTGGGCACAGACAGGACCCCCCCATTCACCCCCCCATTTATTGCCCCCATCCCTTTGACCCCCCCCATTTATTGCCCCCATCCCTGTGCCCCCCCCATTTATTGCCCCCATCCCTGTCCCCCCCCAATTATTGCCCCCATCCCTGTCCCCCCCCATTTATTGCCCCCATCCATGTGCCCCCCCCATTTATTGCCCCCATCCCTGTCCCCCCCCCCATTTATTGCCCCCATCCCTGTGCCCCCCCATTTATTGCCCCCATCCCTGTCCCCCCCCATTTATTGCCCCCACCCCTGTGCCCCCCCCATTTATTGCCCCCATCCATGTGCCCCCCCATTTATTGCCCCCATCCCTGTGCCCCACCATTTATTGCCCCCATCCCTGTCCCCCCCCATTTATTGCCCCCATCCCTGTCCCCCCCCATTTATTGCCCATATCCCTGTCCCCCCCCATTTATTGCCCCCATCCCTGTCCCCCCCCATTTATTGCCCCCATCCCTGTGCCCCCCCCATTTATTGCCCCCATCCCTTTGCCCCCCCCCATTTATTGCCCCCATCCCTTTGCCCCCCCCCATTTATTGCCCCCATCCCTTTGCCCCCCCCCATTTATTGCCCCCATCCCTTTGCCCCCCCCCATTTATTGCCCCCATCCCTTTGCCCCCCCCCATTTATTGCCCCCATCCCTGTCCCCCCCCCATTTATTGCCCCCATCCCTGTGCCCCCCCCAGGCTGGCTGAAGAGTTGGGGCAGCTGCAGCAGCGCGGGGAGGTGGCACCATGAAGCGCTGCTGGCTGATCTGAGCTGCTGTTGTGTTGTTGTGTTGTGTTGTTGTGTTGTGTTGTTGTGTTGTTGTGTTGTTGTGTTGTGCTGTTGTGCTGTTGTGTTGTGTTGTGCTGTTGTGTTGTTGTGTTGTGTTGTGTTGTGCTGTTGTGTTGTTGTGTTGTGTTGTGTTGTGCTGTTGTGTTGTGTTGTGTTGTTGTGTTGTGTTGTTGTGTTGTTGTGTTGTTGTGTTGTTGTGTTGTGCTGTTGTGTTGTTGTGTTGTGTTGTGATGTTGTGTTGTTGTGTTGTTGTGTTGTTGCTAAGTTGTGTTGTTGTGGGGTTGTGTTGTGTTGTTGTGTTGTGATGTTGTTGTGTTGTTGTGTTGTGCTGTTCTGTTGTTGTCTTGTTGTGTTGTTGTGTTGTGATGTTGTGTTGTGATGTTGCATTGTGCTGTTGTGTTGTGATATTGTGTTGTGTTGTTGTGTTGTTGTGTTGTTGTGCTGTTGTGTTGTTGCTAAGTTGTGTTGTTGTGTTGTATTGTTGTGGTATTGTGTTGTAGTGTTGTGTTGTGTTGTTGTGTTGTTGTGTTGTGTTGTTGTGTTGTGTTGTCGTGTTGTGTTGTAGTGTTGTGTTGTGCTGTTGTGTTGTTGTGTTGTGTTGTAGTGTTGTTGTGTTGTGTTGTGTTGTGTCGTTGTGTTGTTGTGTTGTTGTGTTGTTGCTAAGTTGTTGTGTTGTGATATTGTGTTGTGTTGTTGTGTTGTTGTGTTGTTGTGCTGTTGTGTTGTTGCTAAGTTGTGTTGTTGTGTTGTATTGTTGTGGTATTGTGTTGTAGTGTTGTGTTGTGTTGTTGTGATGTTGTGTTGTGCTGTTGTAGTGTTGTGTTGTTGTGTTGTGTTGTTGTGTTGTGTTGTTGTGTTGTGTTGTTGCTCAGTTGTGTTGTGTTGTGTGATTGTGTTGTGGTGTTCTGACATTGCAGCGTTGTGATGTTCTGTTGTGTTGTTGTTGTGTTGTTGTTGTGTTGTTGTGTTGTTGTGTTGTTGTTGTGTTGTTATGCTGTGGTATTGTGTTGTTGTGTTGTTGTGTTGTGTCATTGTGTTGTTGTTGTGTTGTTGTTGTATTGTGTTATTATGCTGTTGTGTTGTTGTGTTGTTGTTGTTATGCTGTTGTATTGTTGTGTTGTTGCATTGTGTTGTTGTATCGATTTATTGTTGTGTTGTTGTTCCATCCCATTATAACCATGTTGATGCCCATTGAGTTCTGTGTCACGGTGCTGCCGTCGCATCCCCAAACCCCCAGAGGGACCCCATAACCCCACGGAGACCCCATAACAGACCCCATAACCCCATGGAGACCCCATAACAGACCCCATAACCCCATAACAGACCCCATAACCCCATAGCAGACCCCATAACCCCACGGAGACCCCATAACAGACCCCATAACCCCACGGAGACCCCATAACCCCATAGCAGACCCCATAACCCCATAGGGACCCCATAACCCCACGGAGACCCCATAACAGACCCCATAACCCCATAACAGACCCCATAACAGACCCCATAACCCATGGAGACCCCATAACCCCATAGCAGACCCCATAACAGGCCCCATAACCCATGGAGACCCCATAACCCCATAGCAGACCCCATAACAGGCCCCATAACCCCATAGCAGACCCCATAACCCCATAGGGACCCCATAACCCCACAGAGACCCCATAACAGACCCCATAACCCCACGGAGACCCCATAACAGGCCCCATAACCCATGGAGACCCCATAACCCCATAGAAGACCCCATAACAGACCCCATAACCCCACGGAGACCCCATAACAGGCCCCATAACTCCATAACAGGCCCCATAACAGACCCCATAACCCATGGAGATCCCATAACCCCATAGCAGACCCCATAACAGGCCTCATAACCCCATTAAGACCCCATAACCCATGTTAACCCCATAACCCATGGTGACCCCATAGCAGACCCCATAACCCCATAACAGGCCCCATAACCCATGTTAACCCCATAACCCCATAACAGGCCCCATAACCCATGGTGACCCCTTAACCCCATAAAAGACCCCATAACCCCATGGAGACCCCATAACAGACCCCATAACCCCATAGGGACCCTATAATCCATGGAGACCCCATAAAAGACCCCATAAACCCAATGAGACCCCATAACCCCATGGAGACCCCATAACAGACCTCATAACCCCATAGCAGACCCCATAACCCCATGGAGACCCCATAATTCCCTAGCCGCCTACTTTCCAACATGGCCGCCCCCAATGGCCGCCGCCATTTCCCTTCCCCATACCGCGCATGCGCCGCCGCCATCTTTCCCCCCCTCCCATTCACGCACATCCACTTCCCCTCATCACACCCTCAACTTCCACCGGAAGCGGAAGTCCTCTCCATGCTCACTTCCGGCCGAGAGCGGAAGAGCCCGGCAGTGGGAAGAAGGCGAAGATGGTGAGTGCAGGCCGCGGCCCGAACCCCCCCGATCCCATAACCCTCCATAGAACCCCATAACCCGCCCCATAACCCCCCATATAACCCCATAACCCCCCGTATAACCCCATAACCCCCCATATAACCCCATAACCCCCCATATAGCCCCATAAGCGGCCCCATAACCGCATAACCAGCCCTATAACCCCATAACCGGCCCCATAACCGCATAACCAGCCCTATAACCCCATAACCGGCCCCATAACCGCATAACCAGCCCTATAACCCCATAACCGGCCCCGTAACCCCATAACCGGCCCCGTAACCCCATAAGCGGCCCCGTAACCCCATAAGCGGCCCCGTAACCCCATAACCAACCCCATAACCGGCCCCATAACCCCATAAGCGGCCCCATAACCCCATAAGCGGCCCCATAACCCCATAACTGGCCCTATAACCCACCCCATAACCCCCCATATAACTCCATAACTGGCCCTATAACTCACCCCGTAACCCCCCATATAACTACATAACCGGCCCTATAACCCCATAACTGGCCCCATAACCAGCCCCATAACCCCTTATATAACCCCATAACCCCCCATATAACCCCATAACCGGTCCTATAACCCCATAACCTCCCATATAACCCCATAAGTAGCCCCATAACCCCATAACCCCCCCATATAACCCCATAACCGGCCCTATAACCCAATAACCCCCCATATAACACCATAACCGGCCCTATAACCCCATAACCTCCCATATAACCCCATAAGTAGCCCCATAACCCCCTATATAACCCCATAACCTCCCATATAACCCCATAACCCCCCATATAGCCCCATAAGCGGCCCCATAACCGCATAACCGGCCCTATAACCCCATAACCGGCCCCATAACCCCATAACCGGCCCCATAACCCCATAAGCGGCCCCATAACCCCATAACTGGCCCTATAACCCACCCCATAACCCCATAACCCCCCATATAACTCCATAACTGGCCCTATAACTCACCCCATAACCCCCCATATACCTACATAACCGGCCCTATAACCCCACAACCGGCCCCATAACCAGCCCCATCACCCCTTATATAACCCCATAACCCCCCATATAACCCCATAACTGGTCCTATAACCCCATAACCTCCCATATAACCCCATAAGTAGCCCCATAACCCCATAACCCCCCCATATAACCCCATAACCGGCCCTATAACCCAATAACCCCCCATATAACCCCATAACCGGCCCTATAACCCCGTAACCTCCCATATAACCCCATAAGTAGCCCCATAACCCCATAACCAGCCCTATAACCCCATAAGTAGCCCTATAACCCCATAACCCCCCCATATAACCCCATAACCGGCCCTATAACCCAATAACCCCCCATATAACACCATAACCGGCCCTATAACCCCATAACCTCCCATATAACCCCATAAGTAGCCCCATAACCCCCTATATAACCCCATAACCGGCCCTATAACCCCGTAACCTCCCATATAACCCCATAAGTAGCCCCATAACCCCATAACCAGCCCTATAACCCCATAAGTAGCCCTATAACCCCATAACCCCCCATATAACCCCATAACTGGCCCCATAACCCCCCATATAACCCCATAACCGGCCCTATAACCCCATAACCCGCCATATAACCCCATAAGTAGCCCCATAACCCCCCCATATAACCCCATAACCAGCCCTATAACCCCGTAACCTCCCATATAACCCCATAAGTAGCCCCATAACCCCCCATATAACCCCATAACTGGCCCTATAACCCCCCATATAACCCCATAACCAGCCCTATAACCCCATAAGTAGCCCCATAGCCCCCCATATAACCCCATAACCGGCCCTATAACCCCATAAGTAGCCCCATAACCCCATAACCCCCCATATAACCCCATATATAACCCCATAACTGGTCCTATAAGCCCATAACCTCCCATATAACCCCATAACCGGCCCTATAACCCCATAAGTAGCCCCATAACCCCATAACCAGCCCTATAACCACATAAGTAGACCCGTAACCACATAACCCCCCATATAACTCCATAACTGGCCCTATAACCCCTTTAGCCCCCCTATAACCCCATAACCCGCCCCATAACCTCCATTTTTTCCCCCCTCTAATACAGGACAGCGAGTTCTCGGACGCGGAGGTTGGGGCGGGGGGGGAGGAGAACGCGCCGGTGTATTGTGTGTGTAGGAAACCGGACATCAACTGCTTCATGATGTGAGATGTGGGGGGATAGGGGGGGATATGGGGTTATATGGGGGATATGGGGTTATATGGGGTGTAATGGGGGTGTTATGGGGTTGTTATGGGGTTATATGGGGGTGTTATGAGGGTGTTATGGGAGATATAGGGGGGATATGGGGTGTAATGGGGGTGTTATGGGGGTTATATGGGGGTTATATGGGGTTATATGGGGGTGTTATGGGGTATAGTGGGGTGTTATGGGGGATATGGGGTTATATGGGGTGTTATGGGGTTATATGGGGGTGTTATGGGGGTGTTATGGGGGATATAGGGGGGATATGGGGTGTTATGGGGTTATATGGGGGTTATATGGGGGCGTTATGGGGGTGTTATGGGAGATATAGGAGGGATATGGGGTGTTATGGGGTTATATGGGGTGTTATGGGGGTGTTATGGGGGATATAGGGGGGATATGGGGTGATATGGGGTGTTATGGGGTTGTTATGGGGTTATATGGGGGTTATATGGGGGTGTTATGGGGTGTAATGGGGGATATAGGGGGGATATGCGGGTTATATGGGGTATAATGGGGGTGTTATGTGGTATAATCAGGTGTTATGGGGTATAGTGGGGGTGTTATGGGGTTATATGCGGGTTATATGGGGTTATACGGGGGTGTTATGGGGTATAGTGGGGTGTTATGGGGGTGTTATGGGGGATATGGGGTGTTATGGGGTTATATGGGGTGTTATGGGGTTGTTATGGGGGATATAGGGGGGTATGGGGTGATATGGGGTGTTATGGGGTTATATGGGGGTATTATGGGGGTGTTATGGGGGATATAGGGGGGATATGGGGTGTTATGGGGTTATATGGGGGTATTATGGGGGTGTTATGGGGGATATAGGGGGGATATGGGGTTATATGGGGGTATTATGGGGGTGTTATGGGGGATATAGGGGGGATATAGGGGGGATATGGGGTGTTATGGGCTTATATGGGGTTATATGGGGGTGTTATGGGTTATAATGGTGTTATGGGGTGTAATGGGGGTGTTATGTGGGGTATAATGAGGTGTTATAGGGTATAATGGTGGTGTTATTGGGTATAATGGGGGTGTTATGGGGTGTAATGGGGGTGTAATGGGGTATAGTGGGGGTTATATGGGGGTGTTATGGGGTATATGGGGTGTTATGGGGGTGTTATGGGGGATATAGGGGTTATATGGGGGTGTTATGGGGTTATATGGGGGAGTTATGGGGTTATATGGGGTTATATGGAGTGTTATGGAGTATAATGGGGGTATAATGGGGTATATGGGGTGTTATGGGCTATAATGGGGTTTAATGGGGGTGTTATGGGGTTATATGGGGTTATATGGGGGTGTAATGGGGTATAATGGGTTATGGGTATAATGGTCTATACCCCCATTAATCTCCCCCCGTTGCTGCCCCCCCAGCGGCTGCGATCACTGCAACGAGTGGTTCCATGGAGACTGTATCAACATCACCGAGAAGATGGCGAAGGCCATAAGGGAGTGGTACTGCCAGCAGTGCAGGGGTGAGACCCCATAGAGTAACATAGAGACCCCATAGAGACCCCATAGACACCCCATAGAGAGCCATAAGGGAGTGGTACTGCCAGCAGTGCCGGGGTGAGACCCTATAGAGACCCCATAGAGTAACATAGAGACCCCATAGAGAGCCATAAGGGAGTGGTACTGCCAGCAGTGCAGGGGTGAGACCCTATAGAGACCTATAGCGACCCATAGAGACCCCATAGAGACCCCATAGAGAGCCATAAGGGAGTGGTACTGCCAGCAGTGCAGGGGTGAGACCCTATAGAGTAACATAGAGACCCCATAGACACCCCATAGAGACCCCATAGAGACCCCATAGAGAGCCATAAGGGAGTGGTACTGCCAGCAGTGCAGGGGTGAGACCCCATAGAGACCCCATAGAGACCCCATAGAGACCCCATAGAGAGCCATAAGGGAGTGGTACTGCCAGCAGTGCAGGGGTGAGACCCCATACAGACCCCATAGAGACCTATAGCGACCCATAGAGACCCCATAGAGAGCCATAAGGGAGTGGTACTGTGAGCAGTGCTGGGGTGAGACCCTATAGGGACACATAGAGACCCCATAGAGTAACATAGGGACCCCATAGAGAGCCATAAGGGAGTGGTACTGCCAGCAGTGCCGGGGTGAGACCCTATAGAGTAACATAGAGGCCTCTAGGGACATATAGGGACCCCATAGAGAGCCCATAGAGAGCCATAAGGGAGTGGTACTGGGAGCAGTGCCGGGGTGAGACCCCATAGACACCCCATAGAGTAACATAGAGACCCCATAGAATAACATAGAGAGCCATAGGGGAGTGGTACTGCCAGCAGTGCAGGGGTGAGACCCCATAGGGACCCCATAGAGAGCCCATAGAGAGCCCATAGAGACACATAGGGACATATAGGGACACTTAGGGGCATATAGAGACACATAGAGACTATAGGGACACATAGAGACCCATAGGGACACATAGAGACCCATAAGTCCCCTTATGACCCCATAGGATCCCATAAGACCCCATAAGGCCCCATAGGACCCCCATAAGACCCCTTAAGATTCCATAGGAACCCATAAGGCCCATTAAGACCCAATAAGACCCCATAAGACCCCATAAAACCCCATAAGACCCCATAAGACCCCCATAAAACCCCATAAGACCCCATAAAACCCCATAAGACCCCATATAACCCCATAAGACCCCATAAGACCCCATAAAACCCCATAAAACCCCATAAGACCCCCATAAAACCCCATAAGACCCCATAAAACCCCATAAAACCCCATAAGACCCCATAAGACCCCCATAAGACCCCATAAGACCCCATAAAACCCCATAAGACCCCATAAGACCCCATAAAACCCCATAAGACCCCATAAGACCCCCATAAAACCCCATAAAACCCCATAAGACCCCATAAAACCCCATAAGACCCCATAAGACCCCCATAAGACCCCATAAAACCCCATAAGACCCCATAAAACCCCATAAGACCCCATAAGACCCCATAAAACCCCATAAGACCCCATAAGACCCCCATAAAACCCCATAAAACCCCATAAGACCCCATAAGACCCCATAAAACCCCATAAGATCCCATAAAACCCCATAAGACCCCATATAACCCCATAAGACCCCATAAGACCCCACAAGACCCCCTAACTCCCCCTTTCCTCTCCCCGCAGCCAAGGACCCCAGCCTGGAGATCCGCTACCGGCACAAGAAGAGCCGCGAGAAGGAGCTGGACAACAACAAAGGGCACGAGGCCGAGCCGGGACGAGCCGCCAAGGTCACATATGGGGACACCCCATAACCCCCTATAGCCCCATATCCACCCTATAACCCCATATAACCCCATATCCCCCCGCTATAACCCCATATAACCCCCTATAACCCCATATCCCCCCCTATAACCCCATATCTCCCCCATATCCCCCCTATAACCCCATATCTCCCCCCATATACCCCCATATAACCCCATATCTCCCCCCATATCCCCCTATATAACCCCATATCCCCCCCTATAACCCCTTATAACCCCATATCCCCCCATATAACCCCATATCTCCCCCCATATCCACCTATATAACCCCATATCTCCCCCTATAACCCCCTATAACCCCATATCCCCCCTATATGCCCCCATAGATCAAGCGCTCAGCCTGTATGTGCGGTGAGTGCGAGGTGTGTCGCTGCCCATATCCCCCCATATCCCCCCCATATCCCCCCATATCCCCCCTGTAACCCCATATCCCCCCATATAACCCCATATAACCCCATAACCCCATATCCCCCCTATAACCCCATATCTCCCCCATATCCCCCCATATCTCCCCCATATCCCCCCATATCCCCCCATATAACCCCATATCCCCCCATATCCCCCCATATCTCCCCCATATCTCCCCCATATAACCCCATATCCCCCCCATATAACCCGGTACCCCCCCTATAACCCCCTATAACCCCATATCCCCCCATATCCCCCCCTATAACTCCATATCCCCCCATATCTCCCCCATATCCCCCCTATAACCCCATATCCCCCTATATAACCCCATATCCCCCCATATCTCCCCCATATCCCCCCCATATAACCCGGTACCCCCCCCATATAACCCGGTACCCCCCCTATAACCCTCTATAACCCTCTATAACCCCATATCCTCCCCCATATCCCCCCTATAACCCCATATCACCCCATATCCACCCTATAACCCCATATCCACCCTATAACCCCATATCTCCCCCATATCCCCCCATATCTCCCCCATATCTCCCCCATATAACCCCATATCTCCCCCATATCCCCCCATATAACCCCATATCTCCCCCATATCCCCCCTATAACCCCATATCCCCCCTATAACCCCATATCCCCCCCTATAACCCCATATCCCCCCTATAACCCCATATCCACCCTATAACCCCATATCCCCCGGCTATAACCCCATATAACCCCATATAACCCCCTATAATCCCATATCTCCCCCTATAACCCCATATCCCCCCATATCTCCCCCATATCCTCCCATATCCCCCCATATCCCCCCTATAACCCCATATCCCCCCCATATAACCCCAAATCCCCCCATATAACCCCATATCCCCCCTATAACCCCATATCTCCCCCCATATCCCCCCATATGCCCCATAGATCAAGCGCTCAGCCCGTATGTGCGGTGAGTGCGAGGCGTGTCGCCGCCCATATCCCCCCATATCTCCCCCATATCCCCCCATACCCCCCCTATAACCCCATATCTCCCCCATATCCCCCCATATCTCCCCCCTATAACCCCATATCCCCCCCTATAACCCCATATCCCGCCCTATAACCCCATATCCCCCCATATCTCCCCCATATCCCCCCATATAACCCCATATCTCCCCCCATATCCCCCTATATAACCCCATATCTCCCCCATATAACCCCATATCTCCCCCCATATCCCCCCTATAACCCCATATCCCCCCTATAACCCCCCCT
Organism: Coturnix japonica; assembly: GCF_054131305.1. Classification (NCBI taxonomy): domain Eukaryota; kingdom Metazoa; phylum Chordata; class Aves; order Galliformes; family Phasianidae; genus Coturnix; species Coturnix japonica. The sequence continues at coordinate 62,776 of NW_028189000.1, read as the reverse complement.
ATAATCTGCCCCCCAGATCAAGCGCTCAGCCCGTATGTGCGGTGAGTGCGAGGCGTGTCGCCGCCCCGAGGATTGCGGTCAGTGCGATTTCTGCCGCGACATGAAGAAATTTGGCGGCCCCAACAAGATCCGCCAGAAGTGTCGGCTCAGGCAGTGCCAGCTGCGAGCACGCGTATGTAACACGCGTGTCACATGCGTGTGCTTAGCGTGTTCTAAGCGTGTGCTTCATGTGTGCTTAGCACGTCCTTGGGGTGCGCTTAGTGTGTGGTTGGTGTGTTCTTAGTGTGTGCTTAGTGTGTGTTTAGTGTGTTTTTCGCACATCCTTAGCGTGTGCTTGGTGTGTTCTTAACATGTTCTAAGCGTGTGCTTCATGTGTGCTTAGCATGTCCTTGGTGTGCGCTTAGCATGTGGTTGGTGTGTTCTTTGTGTGTGTTTAGTGTGTTTTTAGCACATTTTTAGCGTGTTCTTAGCGTGTGGTTGGCGCGTTCTAAGCGTGTGCTTCATGTGTGCTTAGCATGTCCTTGGTGTGCACTTAGCATGTGGTTGGTGTGTTCTTTGTGTGTGTTTATTGTGTTTTTAGCACATCCTTAGCGTGTTCTTAGCGTGTTCTAAGCGTGTGCTTCATATGTGCTTAGCACGTCCTTGGTGTGCGCTTAGCATGTGCTTGGTATGTTCTTAGCATGTTCTAAGTGTGTGCTTCATGTGTGCTTAGCACGTCCTTGGTGTGCGCTTAGCGTGTGCTTGATGTGTTCTTAGCGTGTTCTAAGCGTGTGCTTCATGTGTGCTTAGCACGTCCTTGGTGTGCGCTTAGCGTCTGGTTGGTGTGTTCTTAGTGTGTGTTTAGTGTGTTTTAGCACATCCTTAGCGTGTGCTTGGTGTGTTCTAAGTGTGTTCTAAGCGTGTGCTTAGCACGTCCTTGGTGTGCGCTTAGCGTGTGCTTGGTGTGTTCTTAGTGTGTGTTTAGTGTGTGTTTATTGTGCTTTTAGCACATCCTTAGCGTGTGGTTGGTGTGTTCTTAGTGTGTGTTTAGTTTGTTTTTAGCACATCCTTAGCATGTTCTTAGCGTGTTCTAAGTGTGTGCTTAATGTGTGCTTAGCACGTCCTTGGTGTGCGCTTAGCGTGTGGTTGGTGTGTTCTTAGTGTGTGTTTATTGTGCTTTTAGCACATCCTTGGCGTGTGCTTGGTGTGTTCTTAGCTTGTGCTTATCATGTTCTGAGTGTGTGCTTGGCATGTTTTTAGCATGTGCTTAGTGTGTTCTTAGTGTGTGTTTGGCATGCGATTGGTGTGTGCTTACTGTGTGCTTAGTGTCTGCTTAGCATGTCATTAGCATGTGCTTGGTGTGTCCTTAGTATGTGCTTACTGTGTTCTTAGCATGTTCTTAGTGTGTGCTTGGTGTGTCCTTTGTGTGTGCTTAGCATTGCCTAAGTCACACTGCGGCAGTGCCAGCTCAGAGCCCACATCAGTAACACGTGTGTGCTTAGTATGTGCTTAGCATGTGCTTAGCATGTGCTTAGTGTGTGCTTAGCATGTGTTTTACGTGCCCTTAGCGTGTCCTTAGTATGGCCTTAGCGTGACCTAAGCCCACTGCAGCGGTGCCAGCTCAGAGCCCGCGTCAGTAACACACACGTGTGCTTAGCATGTTCTTAGCATGTTCTTAGTGTGTTCTTGGCATGTACTGTGTTCTTAGCGTGTCCTTAGCATGTTCCCCTATCCCTGACGCCCCCGTTATTCCCCTATAGGAATCCTACAAGTACTTCCCTTCTTCGGTGAGTCGTTCTTTCATCCCTTATATTTGGGGGGGGGGGGGGTCCATTTTTGGGGGCCCTTTTGGGGGGGTTGTCGATATAATGGGGGGGATATTGGGTTCATGGGGGGGATAATGGGTCCATAGTGGGGGTCTGGGTCCTATTTGGGGGGGTTGTGGGTATAATGGGGGGGGGGTCCTGGGTATAATATAGGGGGGTCCTAGGTCCTATCTGGGGGGGTCCTGGGTATAATGGGGGGGGTCCTGGGTCCTGTTTAGGGGGTGTCCTGGGTATAATGGGGGGGTCTTGGGTCCATGGGGGGGGCTGGGTCCATAGAGGGGGTCCTGGGTGCATGGGGGGTCATGGGTATAATGGGGGGGGTCCTGGGTCCATAGAGGGGGTCCTGGGTCCTATATGGTGGGGGTGTAGGTATAATGGGGGGGTACTGGGTCTATAGGGGAGTCTTGGGTCCATAGGGGGGGGCCTGGGTATAATGGGAGGGGTTCTGGGTCCTATTTGGGGGGGGGTCTCGGGTCTATAGGGGAGTTCTGGGTCCATAGAGGGGGTACTGGGTGCATGTGGGGGGCCTGGGTATAATGGGGGGGGTCCTGGGTCCATAGAGGGGGTCCTGGGTCCTATATGGTGGGGGTGTAGGTATAATGGGGGGGTACTGGGTCCATAGGGGGGGTCTTGGGTCCTATTTGGGGGGGTCCTGGGTCCATAGAGGGGGTCTTGGGTGCATGGGGGGGGGGGGTCCTGGGTATAATGGGGGGGGTCCTGGGTCCATAGTGGGGGTCCTATTTGGGGGGGTTGTGGGTATAATGGGGGGGGGGGGTCCTGGGTATAATATAGGGGGGTCCTAGGTCCTATCTGGGGGGATCCTGGGTATAATGGGGGGGTCCTTGGTCCTATTTGAGGGGGTCTTGGGTCTATAGGGGAGTCCTGGGTCCGCAGAGGGGAGGCCCTGGGTATAATGGGGGGGGTCCTGGGTCCTATTTGGGGGGGTCCTGGGTATAATGGGGGGGTCTTGGGTCCATGGGGGGGGGCTGGGTCCATAGAGGGGGTCCTGGGTGCATGGGGGGCCATGGGTATAATGGAGGGGATCCTGGGTCCTATTAGAGGGGGTCCTGGGTCCTATTTGGGTGGGTTGTGGGTATAATGGGGGGGTCCTGGGTCTATAGGGGAGTCTTGGGTCCATAGGGGGGGCCCTGGGTATAATGGGAGGGGTTCTGGGTCCTATTTGGGGGGGGGGGGGGGGGGTCTCAGGTCTATAGGGGAGTCCTGGGTCCATAGAGGGGGTCCTGGGTGCATGTGGGGGGCCTGGGTATAATGGGGGGGGTCTTGGGTCCATAGAGGGGGTCCTGGGTCCTATATGGTGGGGGTGTAGGTATAATGGGGGGGTACTGGGTCCATAGGGGGGGTCCTGGGTCCATAGAGGGGGTCCTGGGTCCTGGGTCCTATATGGTGGGGGTGTAGGTATAATGGGGGGGTACTGGGTCCATGGGGGGGGGTCTGGGGTATAATAGGGGGGGTCTTGGGTCCATAGGGGGGGTCCTGGGTCCATAGAGGGGGTCTTGGGTGCATGGGGGGGGGCTGGGTATAATGGGGGGGGTCCTGGGTCTATAGAGGGGGTGCCGGGTCCTATACGGTGGGGGTGTGGGTATAATCGGGGGGTCTTGGGTCCTATTTGGGGGGGTTCTGGGTCCATAGAGGGGGTACTGGGTGCATGTGGGGGGCCTGGGTATAATGGGGGGGGTCCTGAGTCCATAGAGGGGGTCCTGGGTCCTATTTGGGGGGGTTGTGGGTATAATGGGGGGGTACTGGGTCCATGGGGGGGGTCTGGGTATAATGGGGGGGGTCCTGAGTCCATAGAGGGGGTCCTGGGTCCTATTTGGGGGGGTTGTGGGTATAATGGGGGGGTCCTGGGTCCATAGAGGGGGTCCTGGGTGCATGGGGGGGGGGCTGGGTATAATGGGGGGGGTCCTGGGTCCTATATGGTGGGGGTGTGGGTATAATGGGGGGGTACTGGGTCCATGGGGGGGGGTCTGGGGTATAATAGGGGGGTCCTGGGTCCTATTTGGGGGGGTCCTGGGTCCTATTTGGGGGGGTCATGGGTCCATAGAGGGGGTCTTGGGTGCATGGGGGGGGGGGGCTGGGTATAATGGGGGGGGTCCTGGGTCTATAGAGGGGGTCCTGGGTCCTGGGTCCTATATGGTGGGGGTGTGGGTATAATGGGGGGGTACTGGGTCCATGGGGGGGTCCTAGGTTTAACTGGGTGGGGTCCTGGGTGCCCTTATAGATGGGTTGGGGGGGGTGGTTCCCATTTGGGATGGGGTTGGGGGTTGGGTGGGGGGTCTCCTGGGCCCAGCCCGGTGTCCGGGTGGGTGCTGACCCCCCCCCAGCTGGTGAGGGGGCGCGAGGGGGAGCTGGAGCTGCTGAAGGAGCAGCTGGGGGCGGGGGGACCCCCCGAGACCCCCTCAGATGAGGAGCTGCCGCTCGACCCCCGGCTCTACCAGGAGCTCTGCGCCGGAGCCTTCGATGAGCACGGAGTGGTGGGTAACCAAGGGACCCAAAATGGGCTGCTTTCAACCCAAAAATGGGGGAGATACGGGGGAGAAATAGGGATGGGGGGGGCCTAAGAGGGATGGGGAGACCCTAAAAGGGCTGATTTCAGCCCAGAATGGAGGTGATGGGGGGAGAAATGGGGCTGGGGGAGGGTCTAAGAGGGATAAGGGGGACCTAAAAGGGCCCCCCCATATCCCCCCACATCCCCCCATATCCCCCCATAGCCCCCCATATCCCCCCTATAACCCTACATCCACCCATATCCCCCCATCTCCCCCCATATCCCCCCCATATCCCCCCTATAACCCCACATCCCCCCATATCCCCCCCATATCCCCCCTATAACCCCACATCCCCCCATATCCCCCCATCTCCCCCCATATCCCCCCTATAACCCCACATCCCCCCATATCCCCCCATCTCCCTCCATATCCTCCCCATATCCCCATATCTATCCCTATACTGTCCCATATCCCCCCATCTTCCCCCATATCCTCTCATATCTCACCACATCCCCCCATATCCCCCCCTAGAACCCCATATCCCTCTATCTCTGCCCCATATACCCCCCATCTCCCCCCCATATCCCTCTATGTCCGCCCCATCTCCCCCCATATCCCCCCATATCCCTCTATGTCCACCCCATATCCCCCCCATATCCCTCTATGTCCGCCCCATCTCCCCCCATCTCCCCCCATATCCCTCTATGTCCGCCCCATCTCCCCCCATCTCCCCCCATATCCCCCCATATCCCTCTATGTCCGCCCCATCTCCCCCCATCTCCCCCCATATCCCTCTATGTCCGCCCCATCTCCCCCCATCTCCCCCCATATCCCCCCCATATCCCTCTATGTCCGCCCCATCTCCCCCCATATCCCCCCATATCCCTCTATGTCCGCCCCATCTCCCCCCATATCCCTCCATCTCCCCCCCTATACTCCCATATATCTCTATCTCTGCCCCATATACCCCCCATATAATCCCCATATCCCTCTATGTCCACCCCATCTCCCCCCATCTCCCCCCATATCCCCCCCATATCCCTCTATGTCCGCCCCATCTCCCCCCATATCCCCCCATATCCCCCCATATCCCTCTATGTCCGCCCCATCTCCCCCCATATCCCCCCATCTCCCCCCATATCCCTCTATGTCCGCCCCATCTCCCCCCATATCCCTCTATGTCCGCCCCATCTCCCCCCATATCCCTCTATGTCCGCCCCATCTCCCCCCATCTCCCCCCATATCCCTCTATGTCTACCCCATCTCCCCCCATATCCCTCCATATCCCCCCCTATACCCCCATATATCTCTATCTCTGCCCCATATACCCCCCATATAACCCCCATATCCCTCTATGTCCGCCCCATCTCCCCCCATATCCCTCCATATCCCCCCATATCCCTCTATGTCCACACCGTATCCCCCCATATCCCCCCATATCCCTCTATGTCCACCCCATCTCCCCCCATATCCCTCTATGTCCGCCCCATCTCCCCCCATATCCCTCCATCTCCCCCCCTATACTCCCATATATCTCTATCTCTGCCCCATATACCCCCCATATAACCCCCATATCCCTCTATGTCCGCCCCATCTCCCCCCATCTCCCCCCATATCCCCCCATATCCCTCTATGTCCACCCCATATCCCCCCATATCCCCCCATATCCCTCTATGTCCACCCCACATCCCCCCATCTCCCCCCATATCCCTCTATGTCCACCCCATATCCCTCTATGTCCGCCCCATCTCCCCCCATATCCCTCTATGTCCGCCCCATCTCCCCCCATATTCCCCCATATCCCCCCCATATCCCTCTATGTCCGCCCCATCTCCCCCCATATCCCTCTTATGTCCGCCCCACATCCCCCCCATATCCCTCTATGTCCACCCCATCTCCCCCCATATCCCTCCATCTCCCCCCCTATACCCCCATATATCTCTATCTCTGTCCCATATACCCCCCATATAACCCCCATATCCTTCTATGTCCACCCCATCTCCCCCCATCTCCCCCCCATATCCCCCCATATCCCTCTATATCCACACCATATCCCCCCATATCCCCCCATCTCCCCCCATATCCCTCTGTGTCCGCCCCATCTCCCTCCATATCCCTCTATATCCGCCCCATATATCTCCCCCCATCTCCCCCCATCTCCCCCCATATCCCTCTATGTCCACCCCATCTCTCCCCATCTCCCCCCATATCCCTCTATGTCCGCCCCATCTCCCCCCATAACCCCCCATATCCCCCCCATATCCCCCTATGTCTGCCCCATATCCCCCCCATATCCCCCTATGTCTGCCCCATCTCCCCCCATCTCCCCCCATATCCCTCTATGTCCGCCCCATCTCCCCCCATATCCCCCCATATCCCCCCCATATCCCCCTATGTCTGCCCCATATCCCCCCCATATCCCTCTATGTCCGCCCCATCTCCCCCATATCCCCCCATATCCCTCTATGTCCGCCCCATCTCCCCCCATATCCCCCCATATCCCTCTATGTCCACCCCATATCCCCCCCATCTCCCCCCATCTCCCCCCATCTCCCCCCATATCCCCCCATATCCCTCTATGTCCGCCCCATATCCCCCCATATCCCCCCATCTCCCCCCATATCCCTCTATGTCCACCCCATATCCCCCATATCCCCCCATATCCCTCTATGTCCACCCCATCTCCCCCCATCTCCCCCCATATCCCCCCATATCCCTCTATGTCCACCCCATCTCCCCCCATATCCCTCCATCTCCCCCCATATCCCTCTATGTCCACCCCATCTCTCCCCATCTCCCCCCATATCCCTCTATGTCCGCCCCATCTCCCCCCATCTCCCCCCATCTCCCCCCATATCCCTCTACGTCCACCCCATCTCCCCCCATCTCCCCCCATCTCCCCCCATCTCCCCCCATATCCCTCTATGTCCGCCCCATCTCCCCCCATATCCCCCCATCTCCCCCCATATCCCTCTATGTCCACCCCATATCCCCCATATCCCCCCATATCCCTCTATGTCCACCCCATCTCTCCCCATCTCCCCCCATATCCCTCTATGTCCGCCCCATCTCCCCCCATATCCCTCTATGTCCGCCCCATCTCCCCCCATCTCCCCCCACATCCCTCTATGTCCGCCCCATATCCCTGTATGTCCGCCCCATATCTCTCCCCATAGCGGTGGTCCCATTGCTGCCCCCTTTGCCCCCTTTCCAGCCGTGGCTCAGTGACCCCGAGGACGCCCCGTTCCTGGACCCGGCGCTGCGCAAACGGGCCGTGAAGGTGAAACACGTCAAGAGGAGGGACAAGAAGGCGGAGAAGAAGGTACGGGGGGTTATACTGGGATATACTGGGATATACTGGGATACACTGGGTTATACTGGGATATACTGGGTTATACTGGGATATACTGGGATATACTGGGTTATACTGGGTTATACTGGGATATACTGGGTTATACTGGGATATACTGGGAGGGACTGGGTTATACTGGGATATACTGGGATGCACTGGGATATACAGGGATATACTGGGATATACTGGGTTATACTGGGATATGCTGGGATATACTGGGTTATACTGGGATATACTGGGTTACACTGGGATATATTGGGATATACTGGGTTATACTGGGATATATTGGGATATACTGGGTTATACTGGGATATACTGGGATATACTGGGATATACTGGGTTATACTGGGTTATACTGGGATATACTGGGATATACTGGGAGGGACTGGGTTATACTGGGATATACTGGGATGGACTGGGTTATACTGGGATATACTGGGATATACTGGGAGGGACTGGGGGGAAATGGGAGAGACTGGGATGGACTGGAATGGACTGGGATGGACTGGGATGCAACGGGTCATGCTGGGTTATACTGGGATGCAATGGGTCCTACTGGGCCCTACTGGGATGCAGTGGGTCCTATTGACCATACCGGGAGGCAGTGGGTCCTACTGGGCCCTGCTGGGCCATACTGGGAGGTAGTGAGTCATACTGGGCCATACTGGGTTCTACTGGGGTGCAATGGGCCCTACTGGGCCATACTGGGATGCAGTGGGTTCTACTGGGCCATACTGGGATGCAGTGGGTTCTACTGGGCCATACTGGGTCCTGCTGGGATGCAATGGACCCTACTGGGCCATACTGGGATGCAGTGGGTCCTACTGGGCCATACTGGGTTCTGCTGGGATGCAATGGGCCCTACTGGGCCCTACTGGGTCCTACTGGGCCATACTGGGCCCTACTGGGCCCTACTGGGCCTTACTGGGCCATACTGGGCCATACTGGGTCCTACTGGGCCATACTGGGCCATACTGGGTCCTACTGGGCCCTACTGGGCCCTACTGGGTCCTACTGGGCCCTACTGGGACCTACTGGGCCATACTGGGTCCTACTGGGCCCTACTGGGCCCTACTGGGCCATACTGGGTCCTACTAGGTCTACTGGGCCCTACTGGGCCATACTGGGTCCTAATGGGCCCTACTGGGCCATACTGGGTCCTACTGGGCCCTACTGGGTCATACTGGGCCATACTGGGTCCTACTGGCCCATACTGGGCCATACTGGACCCTACTGGGCCATACTGGGCCCTACTGGCCCATACTGGGTCCTACTGGGCCATACTGGGCCATACTGGGTCCTACTTGGCCCTACTGGGTCCTACTGGGCCCTACAGGGCCCTACTGGGCCATACTGGGATGCAATGGGCCCTACTGGGCCCTACTGGGATGCAATGGGTCCTACTGGGCCATACTGGGATGCAATGGGTCCTACTGGCCCATACTGGGCCCTACAGGGCCCTGCTGGCCCCTAGTGTGCTGCATTGTATGCGTTGCTGCAGCTGCTGTGCTTGTTGTTGCCCAGAAGGAGGAGCGCTACAAACGGCACCGGCAGAAACCGCGGCACCGCGAGCGGAACCGGCACCCGGAGCGATGCGACAACCGCGACCCCGCGGGCAGCGGGCAATGCCTGGGACCGGGCTGCACCCGGCCGGCACGGCCGCCATCCAAGTACTGCAGCGAGGCATGCGGCATCAAACTGGCTGCTAAGTGAGTCTGGGGGCAAGAGCATGCAATGTAATGCGATGCAATGCGATGCAATGCGATAGCATGCGATGCAATGCGATAGCATGCGATGTAATGCGATAGCATGCGATGTAATGCGATAGCATGCGATGCAATGCGATAGCATGCGATGTAATGCGATAGCATGCGATATAATGCGATAGCGTGCGATGTAATGCGATAGCATGCGATATAATGCGATAGCATGCAATGTAATGCGATAGCATGTGATGTAATGCGATAGCATGTGATGTAATGCGATAGCATGCGATATAATGCGATAGCATGCGATATAATGCGATAGCGTGCAATGTAATGCGATAGCATGCGATGTAATGCGATAGCATGTGATGTAATGCGATAGCGTGCGATGTAATGCGATAGCATGCGATGTAATGCGATAGCGTGCAATGTAATGCGATAGCATGTGATGTAATGCGATAGCATGCGATGTAATGCGATAGCATGCGATATAATGCGATAGCATGCGATATAATGCGATAGCATGCGATGTAATGCGATAGCATGCGACGTAATGTGATAGCATGCGATGTAATGCGATAGCATGCGATGTAATGCGATAGCATGTGATGCAATGTGATAGCATGCGATGTAATGCGATAGCATGCGATGTAATGCGATAGCATGTGATGCAATGTGATAGCATGTGATGCAATGCGATAGCATGCGATGCAATGTGATAGCATTCGATGTAATGCGATAGCATGCGATGTAATGAGATAGCATGCGATGTAATGCGATAACATGCGATGTAATGCGATAGCATGCGATGTAATGTGATAGCATGCGATGTAATGCGATAGCATGCGATGCAATGTGATAGCATGCGATGTAATGCGATAGCATGCGACGTAATGCGATAGCATGCGATGTAATGCGATAGCATGCGACGTAATGCGATAGCATGCGATGTAATGCGATAGCATGCGATGTAATGCGATAGCATGCGATGTAATGAGATAGCGTGCGATGCAATGCGATAGCATGCGATGTAATGCGATAGCATGCGATGTAATGCGATAGCATGCGATGTAATGCGATGCAATGCGATGTAATGCAATAGCATGCGATATAATGCGATAGCATGTGATGCAATGTGATAGCATGCGATGCAATGCATCAGCGTGCAACACAGTGCAACATTAGGCACCACCATGGGCCCCTATACTAACCAACCGGGCCCCATAATACCCAACCAGGCCCTACAATAACCAACCGGGCCCCATAATACCCAACCAGGCCCTACAATACCCAACCAGGCCCTACAATACCCAACCAGGCCCTACAATACCCAACCAGGCCCTACAATATCCAACCAGGCCCTACAATACCCAACCAGGCCCTGTAATAACCAACCAGGCCCTACAATATCCAACCAGGCCCTACAATAACCAACCAGGCCCTACAATACCCAACCAGGCCCTACAATACCCAACCAGGCCCTACAATAACCAACCAGGCCCTACAATAACCAACCAGGCCCTACAATACCCAACCAGGCCCTGTAATAACCAACCAGGCCCTACAATATCCAACCAGGCCCTACAATACCCAACCAGGCCCTACAATACCCAACCAGGCCCTACAATAACCAACCAGGCCCTACAATATCCAACCAGGCCCTATAATATCCAACCAGGCCCTACAATAACCAACCAGGCCCTACAATAACCAACCAGGCCCTACAATATCCAACCAGGCCCTATAATATCCAACCAGGCCCTACAATAACCAACCAGGCCCTGTAATAACCAACCAGGCCCTGTAATAACCAACCAGGCCCTACAATATCCAACCAGGCCCTATAATATCCAACCAGGCCCTACAATAACCAACTAGGCCCTACAATAACCAACCAGGCCCTACAATACCCAACCAGGCCCTACAATACCCAACCAGGCCCTACAATATCCAACCAGGCCCTACAATAACCAACCAGGCCCTACACTAACCAACCAGGCCCTACAATAACCAACCAGGCCCTACAATACCCAACCAGGCCCTACAATACCCAACCAGGCCCTACAATAACCAACCAGGCCCTATAATATCCAACCAGGCCCTACAATACCCAACCAGGCCCTACAATAACCAACCAGGCCCTACAATACCCAACCAGGCCCTACAATAACCAACCAGGCCCTACAATAACCAACCAGGCCCTACAATATCCAACCAGGCCCTACAATAACCAACCAGGCCCTACAATATCCAACCAGGCCCTGTAATATCCAACCAGGCCCTACAATACCCAACCAGGCCCTACAATAACCAACCAGGCCCTACAATACCCAACCAGGCCCTACAATACCCAACCAGGCCCTACAATACCCAACCAGGCCCTATAATAACCAACCAGGCCCTACAATATCCAACCAGGCCCTACAATAACCAACCAGGCCCTACAATAACCAACCAGGCCCTACAATACCCAACCAGGCCCTACAATAACCAACCAGGCCCTATAATATCCAACCCGGCCCTACAATAACCAACCAGGCCCTACAATAACCAACCAGGCCCTACAATAACCAACCAGGCCCTACAATATCCAACCAGGCCCTACAATAACCAACCAGGCCCTACAATACCCAACCAGGCCCTACAATAACCAACCAGGCCCTACAATACCCAACCAGGCCCTACAATACCCAACCAGGCCCTACAATATCCAACCAGGCCCTACAATACCCAACCAGGCCCTATAATAACCAACCAGGCCCTACAATATCCAACCAGGCCCTACAATAACCAACCAGGCCCTACAATATCCAACCAGGCCCTACAATAACCAACCCGGCCCTACAATAACCAACCAGGCCCTACAATACCCAACCAGGCCCTACAATACCCAACCAGGCCCTACAATATCCAACCAGGCCCTACAATACCCAACCAGGCCCTATAATAACCAACCAGGCCCTACAATATCCAACCAGGCCCTACAATAACCAACCAGGCCCTACAATATCCAACCAGGCCCTACAATAACCAACCCGGCCCTACAATAACCAACCAGGCCCTACAATATCCAACCAGGCCCTACAATAACCAACCAGGCCCTACAATACCCAACCCGGCCCTATACTGCCCCTATATTTTCCGCCCCCTTTCTCCCCATAGCCGTATCTATGAGATCCTGCCCCAGCGCATCCAGCAGTGGCAGCAGAGTCCATGCGTGGCAGAGGAACACGGGAAGCGGCTCCTGGAGCGGATCCGGCGCGAGCAGCACCAGGCCCGGCTGCGCCTGCAGGACATGGAGCGGCGCTTCCACGAGCTCGAGGGGCTCATTGCCAGAGCCAAGGGGCACCCGGCCAGGGAGGATGAGGAGGTCGGACCCATAGAGTGACCCATAGACCCATAGATTGACCCATAGATTGACCCATAGATGGAGCCATAGATGGAGCCATAGATGGAGCCATAGATAGAGGAGCTCGAGGGGCTCATTGCCAGAGCTAAGGGGCACCCAGCGAGGGAGGATGAGGAGGTCGGACTCATAGATTGACCCATAGACTGACCCATAGACCCATAGACCCATAGATTGACCCATAGATGGAGACATAGATGGAGGAGCTCGAGGGGCTCATTGCCAGAGCTAAGGGGCACCTGGAGAGGGAGGATGAGGAGGTCAGACCCATAGAGTGACCCATAGACTGACCCATAGACCCATAGAGTGACCCATAGATGGAGCTATAGGTGGAGACATAGACTCATAGATGGAGCCATAGATAGAGGAGCTCGAGGGGCTCATTGCCAGAGCCAAGGGGCACCCGGCGAGGATGAGGAGGTCGGACCCATAGAGTGACCCATAGACCCATAGATTGACCCATAGATTGACCCATAGATGGAGCCATAGATGGAGCCATAGATAGAGCCATAGACTGACCCATAGATGGAGCCATAGATGGAGCCATAGATAGAGGAGCTCGAGGGGCTCATTGCCAGAGCCAAGGGGCACCCGGCCAGGGAGGATGAGGAGGTCGGACCCATAGAGTGACCCATAGATTGACCCATAGATGGACCCATAGAGTGACCCATAGATGGAGCCATAGAGTGACCCATAGATGGAGCCATAGATGGAGCCATAGATGGAGCCATAGATGGAGACATAGATAGAGGAGCTCGAGGGGCTCATTGCCAGAGCCAAGGGGCACCCGGCAAGGGAGGATGAGGAGGTCAGACCCATGGAGTGACCCATAGATTGACCCATAGATGGACCCATAGAGTGACCCATAGATGGAGCCATAGATGGAGCCATAGATAGAGGAGCTCGAGGGGCTCATTGCCAGAGCAAAGGGGCACCCGGCGAGGGAGGATGAGGAGGTCGGACCCATAGATTGACCCATAGAGTGACCCATAGACTGACCCATAGAGTGACCCATAGATGGAGCCATAGATAGAGGAGCTCGATGGGCTCATTGCCAGAGCCAAGGGGCACCCGGCCAGGGAGGATGAGGAGGTCGGACCCATAGAGTGACCCATAGATTGACCCATAGATGGAGCCACAGATAGAGCCATAGATGGAGACATAGACAGACCCATAGATGGAGCCATAGACTGACGCATAGATGGAGACATAGACCCATAGATGGAGCCATAGATGGAGCCATAGATAGAGGAGCTCGAGGGGCTCATTGCCAGAGCCAAGGGGCACCCGGCAAGGGAGGATGAGGAGGTCGGACCCATAGTGTCTGACCTATTAGTGTCCCCTTGTCCCTATAGATCCCCCCTGTCCCTATAGATCCCCCCCCGGCCCTTATAGGTTTCCCCCCCAGCCCCTATAGGTTCCCCCCCATCCCCTATAGGTGCCCCCCCATCCCCTATAGGTGCCCCCTCAGCCCCTATAGATCCCCCCCCAGCCCCTATAGGTGCCCCCCCAGCCCCTATAGGTGCCCCCCCAGCCCCTATAGGTGCCCCCCAGCCCCTATAAGTGCCCCCCAGCCCCTATAGGTGCTCTTAGGCCCCTATAGATGTTCCTCAGATCTTATAGATGCACTTCAGAACCTATTAGTGCCCCCCTGTCCCTATAGATCCCCCCCCGGCCCCTATAGGTGCCACCCCAGCCCCTATAGGTGCCACCCCCAGCCCCTATAGGTTCCCCTCCAGCCCCTATAGGTGCTTTTAGGTCCCTATAGATTTCCCTCTGATCTTACAGATGATGCACTTTAGAACCTATTAGTGCCCCCCTGTCCCTATAGATCCCCCCTGTCCCTATAGGTCCCCCCCCAGCCCCTATAGGTTCCCCCCCGGCCCCTATAGGTTCCCCCCCAGCCCCTATAGGTGCCACCCCCATCCCCTATAGGTTCCCCCCCAGCCCCTATAGGTGCTCTTAGGCCCCTATAGATGTTCCTCAGATCTTATAGATGCACTTCAAAACCTATTAGTGCCCCCCTGTCCCTATAGATCCCCCCCCAGCCCCTATAGGTTCCCCCCCAGCCCCTATAGGTGCCACCCCCAGCCCCTATAGGTTCCCCTCCAGCCCCTATAGGTGCCCCCCCAGCCCCTATAGGTTCCCCCCCGGCCCCTATAGGTGCCCCCCCAGCCCCTATAGGTTCCCCCCCAGCCCCTATAGGTGCCACCCCCAGCCCCTATAGGTTCCCCTCCAGCCCCTATAGGTGCTTTTAGGTCCCTATAGATTTCCCTCTGATCTTACAGATGATGCACTTTAGAACCTATTAGTGCCCCCCTGTCCCTATAGATCCCCCCTCAGCCCCTATAGGTGCCACCCCAGCCCCTATAGGTGCCCCCCAGCCCCTATAGGTGCTCTTAGGCCCCTATAGATGTTCCTCAGATCTTATAGATGCACTTCAGAACCTATTAGTGCCCCCCTGTCCCTATAGATCCCCCCCCGGCCCCTATAGGTTCCCCCCCATCCCCTATAGGTGCCCCCCAGCCTCTATAGGTGCCACCCCCAGCCCTTATAGGTCCCCCCCAGCCCCTATAGGTTCCCCCCCAGCCCCTATAGGTCCCCCCCCATCCCCTATAGGTTCCCCCCCATCCCCTATAGGTGTCCCCCCAGCCCCTATAGGTGCCCCCCCAGCCCCTATAGGTTCCCCCCCAGCCCCTATAGGTTCCCCCCCAGCCCCTATAGGTGCCCCCCCAGCCCCTATAGGTGCCCCCCCATCCCCTATAGGTGCCCCCCCATCCCCTATAGATCCCCCCCCAGCCCCTATAGGTTCCCCCCCATCCCCTATAGGTGCTCCCCCAGCCCCTATAGATCCCCCCCAGCCCCTATAGGTGCCACCCCATCCCCTATAGGTCCCCCCCCCAGCCCCTATAGGTCCCCCCCCATCCCCTATAGATGCCACCCCAGCCCCTATAGGTGCCCCCCAGCCCCTATAGGTGTCCCCCCATCCCCTATATCCCCCTTCAGACCAACGATGGGGACAGTGAGGACACGGACCTACAGATCTTCTGTGTGTCCTGCGGGCACCCCATTAACCCCAAAGTGGCCCTGAGGCACATGGAGCGCTGCTACGCCAAGGTATTGATCCTATAGGGGTTCTGTAGGGTCCCACTGGGTGCTATAGGGGGAGCTATGGGGGATATAGGGTGGGCTATGGGGGATATAGGGTCACCATTTGGGGTTCTGTGGGGATTATTGGGTATCCCTGGGTGCTATAGGGGATATAAGGACGGTGACGTTGGGGTCTATAGGGGTTATGGGGTCCCTTTGGTTGCTATAGGGGACATATAGACCTTGGAGGTGGGTTCTGTAGGGGTTGTGGGGTCCTCCTGGATGCTATAGGGGGGGCTATGAGGGATATAGGGGGGGCTATGGGGGATATAGGGGGGGCTATGGGGGTTATAGGGTCAGCATTTGGGTTCTGTGGGGATTATTGGGATCTCATGGGTGCTATAGGGGATGTAAGGACGGTGATGTTGGGGTCTATAGGGGTTATGGGGTCACTTTGGGTGCTATAGGGGACATATAGACCTTGGTGGTGGGTTCTATAGGGGTTGTGGGTGCTATAGGGGGGCTATGGGGGATATAGGGTGGGCTATGGGGGATATAGGGTCATCATTGGGGTTCTATGGGGATTATTGGGTCCTCTGGGTGCTATAGGGGATATAAGGACGGTGACGTTGGGGTCTATAGGGGTTATGGGGTCCCCATGGGTGCTATAGGGGGGGCTATGGGGGATATAGGGTGGGCTATGGGGGATATAGGGTCAGCATTTGGGGTTCTATGGGGATTATTGGGTCCCCTGTGTGCTATAGGGGATATAAGGATGGTGACGTTGGGGTCTATAGGGGTTATGGGGTCACTTTGGGTGCTATAGGGGACATATAGACCTTGGAGGTGGGTTCTATAGGGTCCCCATGGGTGCTATGGGGGGGCTATGGGGGATATAGGGTGGGCTATGGGGGATATAGGGTCACCATTTGGGGTTCTGTGGGGATTATTGGGATCTCATGGGTGCTATAGGGGGTATAAGGACGGTGACATTGGGGTCTGTAGGGGTGATGGGGTCCCCATGGGTGCTATAGGGGGGGCTATGGGGGATATAGGGTGGGCTGTGGGGGATATAGGGTCACCATTGGGGTTCTATGGGGATTATTGGGTCCTCTGGGTGCTATAGGGGATATAAGGACGGTGATGTTGGGGTCTATAGGGGTGATGGGGTCACTTTGGGTGCTATGGGGGACATATAGACCTTGGTGGTGGGTTCTATAGGGTCCCTATGGGTGCTATAGGGGGGCTATGGGGGATATAGGGTCACCATTGGGGTTCTATGGGGATTATTGGGTCCTCTGGGTGCTATAGGGGATATAAGGACGGTGATGTTGGGGTCTATAGGGGTTATGGGGTCACTTTGGGTGCTATAGGGGACATACAGACCTTGGTGTTGGGTTCTGTAGGGGTTGTGGGGTCCTCCTGGGTGCTATAGGGTGGGCTATGGGGGATATAGGGTGGGCTATGGGGGATATAGGGTGGGCTATGGGGGATATAGGGTCACCATTGGGGTTCTATGGGGATTATTGGGATCTCATGGGTGCTATAGGGGATATAAGGACGGTGACGTTGGGGTCTATAGGGGTCATGGGGTCACTTTGGGTGCTATAGGGGACATATAGACCTTGGAGGTGGGTTCTATAGGGTCCCACTGGGTGCTATAGGGGGGCTATGGGGGATATAGGGTCACCATTGGGGTTCTATGGGGATTATTGGGTCCCTTGGGTGCTATAGGGGATATAAGGATGGTGATGTTGGGGTCTATAGGGGTGATGGGGTCACTTTGGGTGCTATAGGGGACATATAGACCTTGGTGGTGGGTTCTATAGGGTCCCTATGGGTGCTATAGGGGGGCTATGGGGGATATAGGGTCACCATTGGGGTTCTATGGGGATTATTGGGTCCTCTGGGTGCTATAGGGGATATAAGGACGGTGACGTTGGGGTCTGTAGGGGTTATGGGGTCACATTGGGTGCTATAGGGGACATATAGACCTTGGTGTTGGGTTCTATAGGGGTTGTGGGGTCCCCATGGGTGCTATAGGGGGGCTATGGGGGATATAGGGTCACCATTGGGGTTCTGTGGGGATTATTGGGTCCCCTGGGTGCTATAGGGGATATAAGGATGGTGACGTTGGGGTCTATAGGGGTGATGGGGTCTATAGGGTCTATTGGGATCTATAGGGTCCCCCCTAATCTTTGTGTCCCCCCACAGTATGAGAGCCAGACCTCCTTCGGATCCATGTACCCCACACGCATCGAAGGGTGAGTGACCCCATAGGGACCCCAAAGGGACCCCATAGAGACCCCAAAGTGACCCCAAAGTGACCCCATAGAGACCCCATAGGGACCTCAAAGAGACCCCAAAGTGACCCCGTAGGGACCCCAAAGTGACCCCAAAGAGACCCCCAATGTGTCCCTAAAGGTACCCTGAAGAGACGCCAAAGGGACTCCATAGTGACCCCATAGGGAACCCAGAGTGACCCCATAGGGACCCCAAAGAGACTATCCCATAGAGACCCCATGGGGACCCCAAAGGGACCCCAAAGAGACCCCAAAGAGACCCCAAAGTGACCCCATAGGGACCCCAATGAGACCCCAAAGAGACCCCAAAGTGACTCCATAGGGACCCCATAGGGACCCCAAAGAGACCCCAAAGTGACCCCATAGGGACCCCATAGGGACCCCAAAGAGACCCCCAATGTGTCCCTAAAGGGACCCCGAAGAGACCCCATAGGGACCCCATAGGGACCCCAAAGAGACCCCATAGGGACTCCATAGTGACCCCAAAGGGACCCCAAAGAGACCACCAATGTGTCCCTAAAGGGACCCCGAAGAGACCCCATAGTGACCCCATAGGGACCCCAAAGGGACCCCATAGGGACCCCAAAGAGACCCCAAAGTGACCCCATAGGGACCCCATTGTGACCCTAAAGGGACCCCAAAGTGACCCCATAGGGACCCCAAAGTGACCCCCAATGTGTCCCTAAAGGGACCCCGAAGAGACCCCAAAGGGACCCCATAGGGACCCATAGTGACCCCATAGTGACCCCATAGGGACCCCAAAGTGACCCCATAGGGACCCCATTGTGACCCCATAGGGACACCAAAGTGACCCCAAAAGGACCCCAAAGAGACCCCAAAGTGACCCCATAGGGACCCCAAAGAGAGCCCCAATGTGTCCCTAAAGGGACCCCGAAGAGACCCGAAAGGGACCCCAAAGTGACCCTAAAGGGACCCCAAAGAGACCCCATAGAGACCCCATTGTGACCCTAAAGGGACACCAAAGTGACCCCATAGGGACCCCAAAGAGACCCCAAAGGGACCCCATAGGGACCCCAAAGAAACCCCAAAGGGACCCTATAGGGACCCCATAGGGACCCCAAAGAGACCACAAAGTGACCCCGTAGGGACCCCAAAGAGACCCCCAATGTGTCCCTAAAGGGACCCCGAAGAGACCCCAAAGGGACTCCATAGGGACCCCATAGTGACCCCATAGGGACCCCATAGTGGCCCCATAGGGACCCCATAGTGACCCCATAGGGACCCCAAAGAGACCCCAAAAGGACCCCAAAGAGACCCCAAAGTGACCCCATAGGGACCCCAGTGTGACCCTAAAGGGACCCCATAGGGACCCCAAAGAAACCCCAAAGGGACTCCATAGTGACCCCATAGGGACCCCAAAGAGACCCCAAAGTGACCCCATAGGGACCCCAAAGAGACCCCAAAGTGACCCCATAGGGACCACAAAGAGACCCCAAAGTGACCCCGTAGGGACCCCAAAGAGACCCCAAAGGGACTCCATAGTGACCCCATAGAGACCCCATTGTGACCCTGAAGGGACCCCGAAGAGACCCCAAAGGGACTCCATAGTGACCCCATAGGGACCCCAAAGAGACCCCATAGGGACCCCAAAGAGACCCCATAGAGACCCCATGGGGACCCCAAAGGGACCCCAAAGAGACCCCAAAGTGACCCCATAGGGACCCCATAGGGACCCCATAGGGACCCCAAAGTGACCCCGTAGGGACCCCAAAGAGACCCCATTGTGTCCCTAAAGGGACCCTGAAGATACCCCAAAGGGACCCCATAGTGACCCCATAGAGACCCCATTGTGTCCCTAAAGGGACCCCGAAGAGACCCCATAGGGACCCCAAAGAGACCACAAAAGGACCCCATAGAGACCCCCAATGTGCCCCTAAAGGGACCCCAAAGTGACCCTAAAGGGACCCCAAAGAGACCCCAAAGAGACCCCATAGGGACCCTAAAGGGACACCAAAGTGACCCCATAGGGACCCCAAAGAGACCCCAAAGGGACCCCATAGGGACCCCATAGGGACCCCATAGGGACCCCAAAGAGACCCCAAAGAGACCCCGTAGGGACCCCAAAGAGACCCCCAATGTGTCCCTAAAGGGACCCCGAAGAGACCCCAAAGGGACTCCATAGTGACCCCATAGAGACCCCAAAGAGACCCCAAAAGGACCCCATAGAGACCCCCAATGTACCCCTAAAGGGACCCCAAAGTGACCCCAAAAGGACCCCAAAGAGACCCCATAGGGACCCCAAAGAGACCCCATAGTGACCCCATAGGGACCCCAAAGTGACCCCGTAGAGACCCCATTGTGTCCCTAAAGGGACCCCGAAGAGACCCCATAGGGACCCCAAAGAGACCCCAAAAGGACCCCATAGAGACCCCCAATGTGCCCCTAAAGGGACCCCAAAGTGACCCTAAAGGGACCCCAAAGAGACCCCAAGGAGACCCCATAGGGACCCTAAAGGGACACCAAAGTGACCCCATAGGGACCCCAAAGAGACCCCAAAGAGACCCCATAGGGACCCCATAGGGACCCCATAGGGACCCCAAAGAGACCCCAAAGTGACCCCGTAGGGACCCCAAAGAGACCCCCAATGTGTCCCTAAAGGGACCCTGAAGAGACCCCAAAGGGACCCCATAGGGACCCCAAAGGGACCCCAATGTGTCCCTAAAGGGACCCTGAAGAGACCCCAAAGGGACCCCATAGTGACCCCATAGAGACCCCATTGTGTCCCTAAAGGGACCCCGAAGAGACCCCAAAGGGACTCCATAGTGACCCCATAGGGACCCCAAAGAGACCCCAAAAGGACCCCATAGAGACCCCCAATGTGCCCCTAAAGGGACCCCAAAGAGACCCCAAAGAGACCCCATTGTGACCCTAAAGGGACCCCATAGTGACCCCAAAGTGACCCCATAGGGACCCCAAAGAGACCCCAAAGAGACCCCAAAGTGACCCCAAAGGGACCCCATATGACCCCAAATGCCCCCATGGCCCCAAAGACCCCCCCCATGATCCCAATAACCCCAATAACCCCCAATAAATAACCCCAATAACCCCAATAAATAACCCCAATAACCCCAATCAATCAATCAATAACTCCAATTAATCACCCCAATCAATTAATAATCAATAACCCCAATTAATCAATTAGTGACCCCAATTAATCAATGAATAACCCCAATAGATCAACCACTCAATAACCAATCACTGACTCACCCCAACCAGTCACTAATTAATCGATAATTAATCACTAATTAATCAATAATTAATCGATGATTAATCGCTAATTAATCGCTAATTAATCACTAATTAATCGCTAATTAATCAATACTTGCAGCGCCACCCGGCTGTTCTGTGACGTGTACAACCCGCAGAGTAAAACCTACTGCAAGAGGCTGCAGGTGCTGTGCCCAGAGCACTCCCGGGACCCCAAAGTGAGTTATGGGGTTATGGGGTTATGGGGTCTGTTATGGGGTTATGGGGTTATGGGGTGTGTTATGGGGTCTGTTATGGGGTTATGGGGTTATAGGGTCTGTTATGGGGTCTGTTATGGGGTTATGGGGTCTGTTATGGGGTCTGCTATGGGGTTATGGGGTTATAGGGTCTGTTATGGGGTGTGTTATGGGGTTATGGGGTCTGTTATGGGGTTATGGGGTGTGTTATGGGGTTACAAAACCTACTGCAAGAGGCTGCAGGTGCTGTGCCCAGAGCACTCCCGGGACCCCAAAGTGAGTTATGGGGTTATGGGGTTATGGGGTGTGTTATGGGGTCTGTTATGGGGTTATGGGGTTATGGGGTTAGTTATGGGGTTATGGGGTTATGGGGTTATAGGGTCTGCTATGGGGTCTGCTGTGGGGTTATGGGGTGTGTTACGGGGTTATGGGGTTATGGGGTCTGTTATGGGGTTATGGGGTCTGTTATGGGGTGTGTTATGGAGTTATAGGGTCTGTTATGGGGTCTGTTATGGGGTGTGTTATGGAGTTATAGGGTCTGTTATGGGGTCTGTTATGGGGTGTGTTATGGAGTTATAGGGTCTGTTATGGGGTCTGCTATGGGGTTATGGGGTTATAGGGTCTGTTATGGGGTCTGCTATGGGGTTATGGGGTCTGTTATGGGGTTATAGGGTCTGTTATGGGGTGTGTTATGGGGTTATGGGGTCTGTTATGGGGTTATGGGGTTATGGGGTCTGTTATGGGGTCTGCTATGGGGTTATGGGTTTATAGGGTCTGTTATGGGGCCTGCTATGGGGTTATGGGGTCTGTTATGGGGTTATGGGGTTATGGGGTCTGTTATGGGGTTATGGGGTTATAGGGTCTGTTATGGGGTTATGGGGTTATAGGGTCTGCTATGGGGTCTGCTATGGGGTTATGTGTTTATAGGGTCTGTTATCGGGTCTGTTATGGGGTCTGCTATGGGGTTATGGGGTCTGTTATGGGGTCTGTTATGGGGTTATGGGGTTATGGGGTGTGTTATGGGGTTACAAATCCTACTGCAAGAGGCTGCAGGTGCTGTGCCCAGAGCACTCCCGGGACCCCAAAGTGAGTTATGGGGTTATGGGGTCTGCTATGGGGTTATGGGGTTATAGGGTCTGTTATGGGGTTATAGGGTTATAGGGTCTGTTATGGGGTTATGGGGTCTGCTATGGGGTTATGGGGTTATGGGGTTATGGGGTCTGTTATGGGGTTATAGGGTCTGTTATGGGGTTATGGGGTTATGGGGTCAGTTATGGGGTTATGGGGTGTGTTATGGGGTTATGGGGTTATAGGGTCTGTTATGGGGTCTGTTATGGGGTTATGGGGTCTGCTATGGGGTTATGGGGTGTGTTACGGGGTTATGGGGTTATAGGGTCTGTTATGGGGTCTGCTATGGGGTTATGGGGTTATAGGGTCTGTTATGGGGTCTGCTATGGGGTTATGGGGTCTGCTATGGGGTTATGGGTTTATAGGGTCTGTTATGGGGTCTGCTATGGGGTTATAGGGTCTGCTATGGGGTTATGGGTTTATAGGGTCTGTTATGGGGTCTGCTATGGGGTTATGGGGTCTGTTATGGGGTTATGGGGTTATAGGGTCTGCTATAGGGTTATGGGGTTATGGGGTCTGTTATGGGGTCTGCTATGGCGTTATGGGGTTATGGGATGTCCGCTATGGGGCAGAAATAATACTATATGGGGTGCCCATATAACCCTATGGGTGCCCATATAACCCTATGGGGTGCCCATATAACCCTATGGGATGCCCATATAACCCTATGGGATGCCCATATAACCCTATGGGGTGCCCATATAACCCTATGGGGTGCCCATATAACCCTATTGGGAGCCCATATAACCCTATGGGATGCCCATATAACCCTATGGGGTGCCCATATAACCCTATGGGATGCCCATATAACCCTATGGGGTGCCCATATAACCCTATAGGGTGTCCATATAACCCTATGGGATGGCCATATAACCCTATAGGGTGCCCATATAACCCTATGGGGTGCCCATATAACCCTATGGGATGGCCATATAACCCTATGGGATGCCCATATAACCCTATGGGGTGTCCATATAACCCTATGGGATGGCCATATAACCCTATGGGATGGCCATATTACCCTATGGGGTGCCCATATAACCCTATGGGACGCCCATATAACCCTATGGGATGCCCATATAACCCTATGGGGTGCCCATATAACCCTATGGGATGCCCATATAACCATATGGAGTGCCCATATAACCCTATGGGGTGCCCATATAACCCCATGGGATGCCCATATAACCCTATGGGGTGCCCATATAACCCTATGGGACGCCCATATAACCCTATAGGGTGCCCATATAAACCTATGGGTTGCCCATATAACCCTATAGGGTGCCCATATAACCCTATGGGATGCCCATATAACCCTAGGGGGTGCCCATATAACCCTATGGGACGCCCATATAACCCTATAGGGTGCCCATATAACCCTATGGGGTGCCCATATAACCCTATGGGACGCCCATATAACCCTATGGGATGGCCATATAACTCTATGGGGTGCCCATATAACCCTATGGGATGCCCATATAACCCTATGGGGTGCCCATATAACCCTATGGGACGCCCATATAACCCTATGGGATGGCCATATAACCCTATGGGGTGCCCATATAACCCTATAGGGTGCCCATATAACCCTATGGGGTGGCCATATAACCCTATGGGGTGCCCATATAACCCTATGGGATGCCCATATAACCCTATGGGACGCCCATATAACCCTATGGGACGGCCATATAACCCTATGGGATGCCCATATAACCCTATGGAGTGCCCATATAACCCTATGGGGTGCCCATATAACCCTATGGGACGCCCATATAACCCTATGGGGTGCCCATATAACCCTATGGGGTGCCCATATAACCCTATGGGGTGCCCATATAACCCTATGGGACGCCCATATAACCCTATGGGACGCCCATATAATCCTATAGGGTGCCCATATAACCCTATGGGACGCCCATATAATCCTATAGGGTGCCCATATAACCCTATGGGGTGCCCATATAACCCTATGGGACGCCCATATAACCCTATGGGGCACCCATATAACCCTATGGGGTGCCCATATAACCCTATGGGGTGCCCATATAACCCTATGGGGTGCCCATATAACCCTATGGGACGCCCATATAACCCTATGGGACGCCCATATAACCCTATAGGGTGCCCATATAACCCTATGGGGTGCCCATATAACCCTATGGGACACCCATATAACCCTATGGGACACCCATATAACCCTATGGGGTGCCCATATAACCCTATGGGGTGCCCATATAACCCTATGGGGTGCCCATATAACCCTATGGGGTGCCCATATAGGTCCCTGCAGACGAGGTGTGCGGGTGCCCGTTGGTTCGGGACGTCTTTGAGCTGACGGGGGATTTCTGCCGCGTCCCCAAACGTCGCTGTAACCGCCATTACTGCTGGGAGAAACTGCGCAGGGCAGAGGTGGACCTGGAGAGGGTCCGGGTGGTGAGTACATGGGGTCTATGGGGTCCTATGGGGGTCTATGGGGGTCTATGGGGGTCTATGGGGGTCCTATGGGGTCCTATGGGGTTCTATGGGGTCCTATGGGGGTCCTATGGGGGTCTATGGGGTCCTATGGGGGTCTGTGGGGTCCTGTAGGGTCCTATGGGGTCCTGTAGGGTCCTATGGGGGTATATGGGGTCCTATTGGGGTCTATGGGGGTCTGTGGGGTCCTATTGGGGTCTATGGGGTCTGTGGGTGTCTATGGGGTCCTATGGGGTCCTATGGGGATCTAAGGGGGTCTGTGGGGTCCTATTGGGTTCTATGGGGGTCTATGGGGGTCTATGGGGTCCTATGGGGGTCTATGGGGGTCCTATGGGGATCTAAGGGGCTTCTAGGGGGGTCTGTGGGGACCTATGGGGATCTAAGGGGGTCTATGTGGGGTCTATGGGGTCCTGTAGGGTCCTATGGGGGTCTGTGGGGGTCTATGGGGGGTCTATGGGGTCCTATGGGGGTCCTATGGTGGTCTATGGGGTCCTGTAGGGTCCTATGGGGGTCTATGGGGGTCCTATGGGGGTCTATGGGGTCTGTGGGGGTTTATGGGGTCCTATGGGGTCCTATGGGGATCTAAGGGGGTCTATGGGATCTAAGGGGGTCTGTGGGGTCCTATGGGGGTCTATGGGGTCCTATGGGGGTCCTATGGGGTCCTATGGGGATCTAAGGGGCTTCTAGGGGGTTCTGTGGGGACCTATGGGGGTCTATGGGGGTCTATGGGATCTAAGGGGGTCTGTGGGGTCCTATGGGGTTCTATGGGGTCCTATGGGGGTCCTATGGGGTCCTATGGGGTCCTATGGGGTCCTATGGGGATCTAAGGGGCTTCTAGGGGGGTCTGTGGGGACCTATGGGGGTCTATGGGGGTCTATGGGATCAGGGGGGTCCTATGGGGGTCCTATGGGGATCTAAGGGGGTCTATGGGGTCCTATGGGGTCCTATGGGGGTCTATGGGGTCCTATGGGGGTCCTATGGGGTCCTATGGGATCAGGGGGGTCCTATGGGGGTCCTATGGGGTCCTATGGGATCAGGGGGGTCCTATGGGGGTCCTATGGGGTCCTATGGGATCAGGGGGTGTCCTGTGGGGGTCCTATGGGGATCTAAGGGGGTCTATGGGGTCCTATGGGGTCCTATGGGGATCTAAGGGGGTCTATGGGATCTAAGGGGGTCTATGGGGTCCTATGGGGGTCTATGGGGGTCCTATGGGGGGTCTATGGGGTCCTATGGGGTCCTATGGGGGGTCTATGGGGTCCTGTAGGGTCCTATGGGAGTCTATGGTGTCTATGGGGGTCTATGGGGTCCTATGGGGGTCCTATGGGAGTCTATGGGGTTCTATGGGGGTCTATGGGGTCTGTGGGGGTGCTATGGGGGTCTATGGGGTCCTATGGGGGTCTATGGGGTCCTATGGGGTCCTATGGGGGTCTATGGGGTCCTGTAGGGTCCTATGGGGGTATATGGGGTCCTATTGGGGTCTATGGGGGTCTGTGGGGTCCTATGGGGGTCTATGGGGGGTCTATGGGGATCTAAGGGGGTCTGTGGGGGTCCTGTGGGGGTCTATGGGGTCCTATGGGGGTCTATGTGGGGTCTATGGGGTCCTGTAGGGTCTTATGGGGGTCTATGGGGTCTATGGGGTCCTATGGGGGTCTATGGGGTCTATGGGGTCCTATGGGGGTCCTATGGGGTCCTATGGGATCAGGGGGGTCCTATGGGGGTCCTATGGGGTCCTATGGGATCGGGGGGAGTCCTGTGGGGGTCCTATGGGGATCTAAGGGGGTCTATGGGGTCCTATGGGGTCCTATGGGGATCTAAGGGGTTCTATGGGATCTAAGGGGGTCTGTGGGGTCCTATGGGGTTCTATGGGGATCTAAGGGGCTTCTAGGGGGGTCTGTGGGGACCTATGGGGTTCTATGGGGTCTCTGGGGTCTGTGGGGGTCTATGGGGTCCTATGGGGGTCCTATGGGGAGTCTATGGGGTCCTGTAGGGTCCTATGGGGGTCTGTGGGGGGTCTATGGGGGGGTTCTATGGGGTCCTATGGGGGGTCTGTGGGGTCCTATGGGGGTCCTATGGGGGTTCTATGGGGTCCTGTAGGGTCCTATGGGGGTCTATGGGGGTCCTATGGGGGTCTATGGGGTCTGTGGGGGTCTATGGGGTCCTATGGGGTCCTATGGGGATCTAAGGGGGTCTATGGGATCTAAGGGGGTCTGCGGGGTCCTATGGGGGTCTATGGGGTCCTATGGGGGTCCTATGGGGTCCTATGGGGATCTAAGGGGCTTCTAGGGGGGTCTGTGGGGACCTATGGGGGTCTATGGGGGTCTATGGGATCTAAGGGGGTCTGTGGGGTCCTATGGGGTTCTATGGGGTCCTATGGGGGTCCTATGGGGTCCTATGGGGTCCTATGAAGATCTAAGGGGCTTCTAGGGGGGTCTGTGGGGACCTATGGGGATCTAAGGGGGTCTATGGGATCTAAGGGGGTCTGTGGGGTCCTATGGGGTTCTATGGGGGTCTATGGGGGTCTATGGGGTCCTATGGGGGTCCTATGGGGTCCTATGGGGTCCTATGGGGATCTAAGGGGCTTCTAGGGGGGTCTGTGGGGACCTATGGGGGTCTATGGGGGTCTATGGGATCAGGGGGGTCCTATGGGGGTCCTATGGAGATCTAAGGGGGTCTATGGGATCCTATGGGGTCCTATGGGGGTCTATGGGGTCCTATGGGGGTCCTATGGGGTCCTATGGGATCAGGGGGGTCCTATGGGGGTCCTATGGGGGTCCTATGGGGTCCTATGGGATCGGGGGGTGTCCTGTGGGGGTCCTATGGGGATCTAAGGGGGTCTATGGGGTCCTATGGGGTCCTATGGGGATCTAAGGGGGTCTATGGGATCTAAGGGGGTCTATGGGGTCCTATGGGGGTCTATGGGGGTCCTATGGGGGGTCTATGGGGTCCTATGGGGTCCTATGGGGGGTCTATGGGGTCCTGTAGGGTCCTTTGGGAGTCTATGGTGTCTATGGGGGTCTATGGGGGTCCTATGGGGGGTCTATGGGGTCCTATGGGGTCCTATGGGGGGTCTATGGGGTCCTGTAGGGTCCTATGGGAGTCTATGGTGTCTATGGGGGTCTATGGGGTCCTATGGGGGTCCTATGGGAGTCTATGGGGTTCTATGGGGTCCTATGGGGGTCTATGGGGTCCTATGGGTGGTCTATGGGGGGTCTATGGGTGGTCTATGGGGTCCTATGGGGGTCTATGGGGTCTATGGGTGGTCTATGGGGTCCTATGGGGGTCTATGGGGTCCTATGGGGGTCCTATGGGGGTCTATGGGGTCTGTGGGGGTCTATGGGGGTCTATGGGGTCCTATGGGGGTCTATGGGGGGTCTATGGGGTCCTGTAGGGTCCTATGGGGGGTCTATGGGGGGTCTATGGGGTCCTATGGGGTTCTATGGGGTCCTGTAGGGTCCTATGGGGGTCTATGGGGGTCTATGTGGGGTCTATGGGGTCCTATGGGGTTCTATGGGGTCCTGTAGGGTCCTATGGGGGTCTATGGGGGTCTATGGGGGGTCTATGGGGGTCTATGGGGTCCTGTAGTGTCCTATGGGGTCCTATGGGGGTCCTATGGGGGTCTATGGGGTCTGTGGGGGTCTATGGGGGTCTATGGAGTCCTATGGGGGTCCTATGGGGGTCTATGGGGTCTGTGGGTGTCTATGGGGGGTCTGTGGGGTCCTATGGGGGTCTATGGGGTCCTGTAGGGTCCTATGGGGGTCTATGGGGGTCTATGGGGGGTCTATGGGGGTCTATGGGGTCCTGTAGGGTCCTATGGGGGTCTATGGGGTCCTGTAGGGTCCTATGGGGTCTATGGGGTCCTATGGGGGTCTATGGGGGGTCTATGGGGTCCTATGGGGGTCTATGGGGTCCTATGGGGGTCTATGGGGGGTCTATGGGGTCCTGTAGGGTCCTATGGGGGTCTATGGGGGGTCTGTGGGGGTCTATGGGGTCCTGTAGGGTCCTATGGGGGTCTATGGGGTGTCTGTGGGGTCTATGGGGTCCTGTAGGGTCCTATGGGGTCTATGGGGTCCTATGGGGGTCTGTGGGGGTCTATGGCGGTCTATGGGGTCTATGGGGGGTCTATGGCGTCCTATGGGGGTCTATGGGGGGTCTATGGGGTCCTGTAGGGTCCTGTGGGGGTCTATGGGGTCCTATGGGGCTCTATGGGGGCTCTATGGGGTCTGTGGGGGTCTATGGGGGTCTATGGGGTCCTATGGGGGTCTATGGGGTCTATGGCGGTCTATGGGGTCTATGGGGGGTCTATGGGGTCCTATGGGGGTCTGTGGGGGGGTCTATGGGGTCCTATGGGGCTCTATGGGGGCTCTATGGGGTCTGTGGGGGTCTATGGGGGTCTATGGGGTCCTATGGGGGTCTATGGGGTCTATGGCGGTCTATGGGGTCTATGGGGGGGTCTATGGGGTCCTATGGGGGTCTGTAGGGGGGTCTATGGGGTCCTATGGGGGTCTATGGGGTCCCGTAGGGTCCTATGGGGGTCTATAGGGTCCTATGGGGGTCTATGGGGTCCCTATGGGGGTTTTTGGGGTCCCTATGGGGTCTGAGGGTCCCTAAGGGTCCCTATGGGCTTTGTGGGGTCTCTGTAGGGTTTTTGGGGTCCCTATGTGGTTTTTTGGGGTCCCTATGGACTTTATGGGGTCTGAGTGTCCCTAAGGGTCCCTATGGGCTTTGTGGGCTCCCTATGGGGTTTTAGGGTCCCTATGGGCTTTGTGGGGTCCCTATGGTGTTTTTAGGGTCCCTATGGACTTTATGGGGTCCCTATGGGCTTTGTGGGCTCCCTATGGGGTTTTAGGGTCTCTATGGGCTTTGTGGGCTCCCTATGGACTTTATGGAGTCCCTATGGGGTTTGTGGGCTCCCTATGGGGTTTTTGGGGTCCCTATGGGCTTTGTGGGCTCCCTATGGGGTTGTAGGCTCCCTATGGGCTTTGTGGGCTCCCTATGGGGTTGTAGGCTCCCTATGGGGTTTGTGGGCTCCCTATGGGGTTGTAGGCTCCCTATGGGCTTTGTGGGGTCTCTGTGTGTTCTGATGTTCGTCCCCCCCCGCAGTGGTACCCTATGGTGTTTGTGGTGTCCCTATGGGCTTTGTGGGGTCCCTATGGGCTTTGTGGGCTCCCTATGGGGTTTTAGGGTCCCTATGGACTTTATGGGGTCCCTGTGGTGTTTTTAGGGTCCCTATGGACTATATGGGGTACCTATGGGCTTTGTGGGCTCCCTATGGGGTTGTAGGCTCCCTATGGGCTTTGTGGGCTCCCTATGGGGTTTTAGGGTCCCTATGAGGTTTTTGGGGTCTCTATGGGGTTTTTGGGCTCCCTATGAGGTTTTTGGGGTCTCTATGGGGTTTTTGGGGTCCCTATGGACTTTATGGGGTCCCTATGGGCTTTGTGGGCTCCCTATGGGGTTTTGGGGTCTCTATGGGGTTTTTGGGGTCTCTATGGGTTCTGATGGTTGTTCACCCCCCTGCAGTGGTACCCTATGGTGTTTGTGGTGTCCCTATGGGGTTTTTGGGGTCCCTATGGTGTTTTTAGGGTCCCTATGGACTTTATGGGGTCTCTATGGGGTTTTTGGGCTCCCTATGGACTTTATGGGGTCCCTATGGGGTTTTTGGGCTCCCTATGGACTTTATGGGGTCCCTATGGACTTTATGGAGTCCCTATGGGGTTTTTGGGGTCCCTATGGGGTTTTTGGGATCTCTATGGGGTTTTTGTGGTCCCTATGGGGTCTCTATGGGGTTTTTGGGGTCCCTATGGATTTTATGGGCTCCCTATGGGCTTTGTGGGCTCCCTATGGGGTTGTAGGCTCCCTATGGGGTTGTAGGCTCCCTATGGACTTTATGGGGTCCCTATGGGTTCTGATGTTCGCCCCCCCCGCAGTGGTACAAGCTGGACGAGCTGTTTGAGCAGGAGCGCAATGTCCGCGCTGCAATGACCAACCGTGCCGGGCTGCTGGCCCTGATGCTGCACCAAACCATCCAGCACGACCCGCTCAGCCCCGACCTCAGGTCACAGCGCTGACAACTGGGGTCACCTGAGGTCAGACAGGGGGAGACGGGGTCACCTGAGGTCATCTAGGGTCACCTGGGGTCACCTGAGGTCAGACAGGGGGAGACGGGGTCACCTGAGGTCATCTAGGGTCACCTGGGGTCACCTGAGGTCAGACAGGGGGAGATGGGGTCACCTGAGGTCATCTAGGGTCAGCCGGGGTCACCTGAGGTCATCTAGGGTCATCCAAGGTCACCTAGGGTCATCCAGGGTCACCTGAGGTCATCTAGGGTCAGCCGGGGTCACCTGAGGTCAGCCAGGGGGAGACAGGGTCATCTGGGGTCATCTAGGGTCAGCTGGGGTCATCCAAGGTCACCTGGGGTCATCCAGGGTCACCTGGGGTCACTCAAGGTCACCTGGGGTCATCCAGGGTCACCTGGGGTCATCTAGGGTCACCCAGGGTCATCTGAGGTCATCTAGGTTCACCTGGGGTCATCCAGGGTCACCTGAGGTCACCTAGGGTCATTTGGGGTCATCCAGGGTCAGCTGGGGTAATCTAGGGTCACCTGAGGTCATCCAGGGTCACCTGGGGTCACTCAAGGTCATCTGGGGTCATCTAGGGTCACCCAGGGTCATCTGAGGTCATCTAGGTTCACCTGGGGTCACCCAGGGTCACCTGGGGTCATCTAGGGTCACCTGAGGTCACCTAAGTTCACCCAGGGTCAGCTGGGGTAATTTAGGGTCACCTGAGGTCATCCGGGGGGAGACAGGGTCATCTGGGGTCACCTGGTGTCACTCAAGGTCACCTGGGCTAATCTAGGGTCACCTGAGGTCACCTAGGGTCACTTAAGGTCACCTAGGGTCACCTAGGGTAATTTAGGGTCACCTGAGGTCATCCAAGGTTACCTGGGCTCACTCAAGGTCACCTGGGGTCATCCAGGGTCACCTGAGGTCATCTAGGTTCACCTGGGGTCACTCAAGGTCACCTGGGGTCATCTAGGGTCATCTGGGGTTACCTAGGGTCATCCAAGGTCACCTGGGATCATTCAGGGTCACCTGAGGTCACCTAGGGTCTCATCTGGGTTCACCTAGGGTCATCCAGGGTCACCTAGGCTCAGCTGAGGTAATCTAGGGTCACCTGAGGTCACCCCGGGTCACCTGAGGTCATTCCTTAGGGTCAGTTCACCCTGGGGTCACCTGAGATCACCTGGGGTCACCCCTGGATGTCACGACCCCCCCTTTCCCAAGGTCACCGGAGGTCAACTGAGGTCATTAACACCCCCCTCTCCCCCCCCCTCCCCCCCCCCCCCGCCCGATTGAGGGGGGTCCCAAAGCTGAGCTCAATAAAGTGGTGGCACCAAAATGGCTGCGGGGGGCTCTGTGGGGTCTATGGAGCTCTATGGGGTGCCTATGGGGCTCTATGGGGTTTGGGGGTCTCTATGGGGTTCCTATGGGGCTCTATGGGGGTCTCTGTGGGGTTTGGGGGTCCCTATGGGGCTCTGTGGGGTTTGGGGGTCTCTATGGGGTTCCTATGGGGCTCTATGGGGGTCTCTGTGGGATTTGGGGGTCCCTATGGGGTCTCTGTGGGGTTTGGGGGTTCCTATGGGGCTCTATAGGGTCCCTGTGGGGCTCTATAGGGTCCCTATGGCGTGTGGGAGTTCCTATGGGGCTCTATAGGGTCCCTATGGGGCTCTATGGGGTCTCTGTGGGGCTTGGGAGTCCCTATGGGGTCTTTACGGGATCTCTATGGCATTTGGATCCTCCCACCCTCCCACTGACCTCCCCAGACCCCCTACTCTTCCCCACCGACCCCCCCTTTCTTTCCTTCCTCCCCCACCCCATAAGAACAACTTACACCCCACATGAAAAAGGAAGGATTTATTGCCCCCCCCACCCCCAATGACAACAAGAGCAGGAGGTTCCCCCCCCCCCCTTAAAGGGTCTTATATATGGGGGAGGGAGGGTCCTTAGGAGGCTGAATCAGAGGCCTCCAAGCTGTCCTTCCCCCCACACCCCCCCTACCCACCCCCACAAAGGGTCTTTTGTTATGGGGGGGGGGGGGTCCACCCAACCCCTTTAAAGGCCCTTATTTGGGGGGGGGGTCCATCCAACCCCTTTAAAGACCCTTATTGGGGGGGGGGTCCATCCAACCCCTTTAAAGACCCTTATTTGGGGGGGGGTCCACCCAACCCCTTTAAAGGCCTTTATTTGGGGTGGGGTCCATGCAACCCCTTTAAAGACCCTTATTTTGGGGGGGGGGGGTCCACCCAACCCCTTTAAAGACCCTTATTTGGGGGGGGGGTCCATCCAACCCCTTTAAAGGCCCTTATTTGGGGGGGGGTCCACCCAATAAAGGCCCTTATTTGGGGGGAGAGGGGGTCCACCCAACCCCTTTAAAGGCCTTTATTTGGGGGGGTCCATCCAACCCCTTTAAAGGCCCTTATTTGGGGGGGGGTCCACCCAATAAAGGCCCTTATTTGGGGGGGGGGGTGTCCACCCAACCCATTTAAAGGCCCTTATTGAGGGGGGGTCCATCCAACCCCTTTAAAGGCCCTTATTTGGGGGGGGGGGTCCACCCAACCCCTTTAAAGGCCCTTATGGGGGGGGGTCCATCCAATAAAGGCCTTTATTTGGGGGGGGGTCCATCCAACCCCTTTAAAGGCCCTTATTTGGGGGGGGGGGTCCATCCAACCCCTTTAAAGGCCCTTATGGGGGGGGGTCCATCCAATAAAGGCCTTTATTTGGGGGGGGGTCCATCCAACCCCTTTAAAGGCCCTTATTTGGGGGGGGGGGTCCATCCAACCCCTTTAAAGGCCCTTATTTGGGGGGGGGGTCCACCCAACCCCTTTAGAGGCCCTTATTTGGGGGGGGGGTCCATCCAACCCCTTTAAAGGCCTTTACTGGGGGGGGGGGGGGTCCATCCAACCCCTTTAAAGGCCCTTATTTGGGGGGGGGGTCCACCCAACCCCTTTAAAGGCCTTTATTTGAGGGGGGGTCCATCCAACCCATTTAAAGGCCCTTATTTGGGGGGGGGGGGTCCATCCAATAAAGGCCTTTATTTTGGGGGGGGGGGGTCCATCCAACCCCTTTAAAGGCCCTTATTTGGGGGGGGGGTCCATCCAACCCATTTAAAGGCCCTTATTTGGGGGGGGTCCATCCAATAAAGGCCCTTATTTGGGGGGGGGTCCATCCACCCCCTTTAAAGGCCTTTATTTGGGGGGGGGTCCGAGTCCGACGCCTCGGAGCTGTCCTTGACGTCGGTGCTCTCAGTGGCCTCACTGACCTCACTCACATCTTTACTGTCCCCCCCCCCATTATCTTCATGTTGGGGGGGGGCAGCAGCATCCGATGATGGTGGGGGGGGTGGGGGTGGGGGGGGTACATCGGGTTGGGGGGGGGTTATGAGGCAGCTGTCAACCCCTCCCCCCCCACCGCGGGGGGGGGCGTCCGTGAGGTTGGGGGGGCGAAACTTCTCCTTCTGGTCGAGCTGTTTGCGGAGCTGGAGGGGGGGGGGGGGGTTAATAAGGGGGGGGGGTAATAAGGGGGGGCATAAATAAGGGGGGGGGGATAAATAAGGGAGTTTAATAAAGGGGGGGTTAATAAGGGGACATAAATAAGGGGGGGTTAATAAGGGGGGGGCATAAATAAGGGGGGGTTAATAAGGGGGGGGCATAAATAAGGGGGGGTTAATAAGGGGGGGGCATAAATAAGGGGGGGTTAATAAGGGGGGGGCATAAATAAGGGGGGGTTAATAAGGGGGGGGCATAAATAAGGGGGTGGTTAATAAGGGGGAGTTAATAAGGGGGGGTTAATAAGGGGGGGTTAATAAGGGGGGGGCATAAAGGGGGTTTAATAAGGGGGGGGTTAATAAGGGTACATAAATAAGGGGGGGTAAATACGGGGGGGGCATAAATAAGGGGGGGGATAAATAAGGGGGTTTAATAAAGGGGGGGTTAATAAGGAGACATAAATAAGGGGGGGTTAATAAGGGGGGGGTTAATAAGGGGGGGAATAAATAAGGGGGTTTAATAAAGGGGGGGTTAATAAGGGGACATAAATAAGGGGGGGTTAATAAGGGGGGGGCATGAATAAGGGGGGGTTAATAAGGGGGGGTTAATAAGGGGGGGGAATAAATAAGGGGGGGTTAATAAGGGGGGGCATAAATAAGGGGGGGTTAATAAGGGGGGGGTATAAAGGGGGTTTAATAAGGGGGGGGTTAATAAGGGGGGGGTAATAAGGGGGGGGCATAAATAAAGGGGGTTAATAAGAGGGGGTGATTTTGGGGGGGTTAATAAGGGGGGGGTTAATAAGGGGGGGCGATTTCGGGGGGTGTTAATAAGGGGGGGCGGGCATAAATAAGGGGGGGTGATTTTGGGGGGGGGTTTAATAATGGGGTGGGTTGGGGGCGGTTATAAGGGGATGGAGGTTAATAGGGGGGGATTTGGGGGGGGCAATGAGGGGAGGGGATAAAGGGGTGGGTTGGGGAGAGTTAGTAAGGGGGGAGCTTGGTTGGGGGGGGGGTTTCATAAGGGGGGGGTTGGGGGATAAATAAAGGGGGGGGTTGGGGGGGGATAATTAAGGGGGTGGTTTGGGGGGTGGGGGGTAATAAGGGGGTAAATAAGGAGGTGGGTTAATAAGGGGGTAATAAAGGAGGTGGGTTAATAAGGGGGTAATAAAGGAGGTGGGTTAATAAGGGGGTAATAAAGGAGGTGGGTTAATAAGGGGGTGGGTTGGGTATAATAAGGGGGGTTTGGGGGGGGGGCAATAAATAAGGGGGTAGTTTGGGGGT
This sequence comes from Coturnix japonica, assembly GCF_054131305.1. Lineage (NCBI taxonomy): Eukaryota > Metazoa > Chordata > Aves > Galliformes > Phasianidae > Coturnix > Coturnix japonica. The sequence goes on along the minus strand of NW_028189000.1, from coordinate 26,722 downwards.
GGGGTTAATAAGGAGGTGGGTTGGGGGGGTTTAGGGGTGGGTTGGGAGGGGTAAATAAGGGAGTGGTTTGATGGGGGGGGGGTAATAAGGGGGTGGGGGGGTTAAATAAGGGGAGGGGGGCGGGGGGGGGTCCGTACCTCATCTGCCATCATGGTGAGGTCCCTCTTCATGGCGTAGGCGTCCTCCCCATCCGCATAGTACTTGGGTTCCACCTCACTGATCCTAATGGGGGGGGGCACAAAATGGGGGGGGGGAAGCTCAAAGATGGGCCCAAATAACCCTCGATTTCCCCCACCACCACCCCAGAATTACCCCTCCCCACATCCCCCCAAATAAACCCCCCCCACACCCCCAAATTACCCCCCACCATTAACCCCCCCATTAAACCCCCCCCACCATTAATTCCCCCCATAATCACCCCCCCCATTAAACCACCCCCCCATTAAACCCTCACCATTAACCCCCCCCACCATTAAACCCCATTACCCCCCCCATTAACCCCCCCATAATCACCCCCCCACCATTAAACTCCATTACCCCCCACCATTAAATCCCCCCCCATCATTAACCCCCCCCAACATTAACCCCCCCCACACCATTAAACCCCATTAACCCCCCCCCATTAACCCCCCCCAAATTTACCCCCCCAACGTTAAACCCTCCCCATTACCCCCTCCCCACATTTATCCCCCCCCCATTTTTCCCCCCCCAACATTAAACCCCCCAATTTCCCCCCCCCACCATTAACCCCCCCCAAATTCCCCACCCCCCCCACATTTATCCCCCCCCCATTAACCCCCCCAACATTAAACCCCCCAATTCCCCCCCCCCCCACCATTAACCCCCCCCCCAAATTCCCCCCCCCCCAAAATGACTCACTGGAAGTTGAGTGTGTTGGAATAGAGATGTAGAGCCGCCCGGTTACTGTCGGATAGAAGAGAAAATTGGGGGGGGGGGGGGGGGGGCAGTTGATTTTAGGGTTGGAAATAGGAATTTGGGGGGGGGGGGGCTTTGGGGTTGGGGGTCTTTGAGGGATGGGGGGGCTTTGAGGGTTGGGGGGGGATTTGGGGTTGTGGGCTGGGGGGGGGGGGTGTCTTTGGGGGGATGGGATGGGGGGGCTTTGAAGGATGAGGGGGGGTCTTTGGGGTTGGGGGCTTTGAGGGGGATGGGGGGGCTTTGGGGGGTTGGGATGGGGGGCTTTGAGGGATGAGGGGGGTTTTTGGGGGGGTCTTTGGTGTATGGGGGGTTTTAGGGGGGTGGGGGGGTCTTTGAGGGTGGCCTTCAGGGGTTGGGGGGGTTAAGGGGGGAGGGCTTTGGGGGATGGGGGGAGTCTTGGGGGGGGGGGTGTTTAGGGGTTGGGGGGGGCTTTGGGGGTCTTTGGGGGGTTGGGATGGGGGGCTTTGAGGGATGGCGGGGGGGCTTTAGGGGGGGGCTTTGGGGGGTTGGGATGGGGGGTTTAAGGGATGGGGGGGGTTTGGGGATGGGGTGATGTGAGGGATGGGGGGGTCTTTGGGGGATAATGGGGGGTCTTTGGGGGGAGCTTTGGGGGATGGGGGGGCTTTGGGAGGGGCTTTAGGGGATGGAGGGTGTTGGGGAGGGCGTATGGGGATGGGGGGGGCTTTGGGGGATGGGGGGCTTTGGAAGGGGAGGGGGGGCTTTGAGGGATGAGGGGGGGGCTTTGGGGATGGAGGTGTCTTTGGGGGGTTGGGATGGGGGGGCTTTGCGGGATAAGGGGGTCTTTGGGGTATGGGGGAGCTTTGGGGTTGGGGGCTTTAGGGGGATGGGGGGGCTTTGGGGGTCCTTGGGGGGGGGGCTTAGGGGGATGGGGTGGGGCAAGGGGGGTGGGTTTTAGAGGATGGGGGGGGGGCTTTGGGGGATGGGGGGTCTTTGGGGCTTGGGATGGGGGGCTTTGAGGGATGGGGCTTTGGGGGGATGGGGGGCTTTGGAAGGGGGGGGGGGCTTTGAGGGATGAGGGGGGGGCTTTGGGGATGGAGGTGTCTTTGCGGGGTTGGGATGGGGGGGCTTTGGGGGATAAGGGGGTCTTTGGGGGGATGGGGGGTCTTTGGGGTATGGGGGGGCTTTGGGGTTGGAGGGCTTGAGGGATGGGGGGACTTTGGGGGGATGGGGGGCTTTGAGGGATGGGGGGGGGACTTATGGGTATGGGGAGCTGTGGGGTTGGGGGAGGGTCTTTGGGGTTGGGGGGCTTTAGGGGGATGGGGGGGGGTTGGGGAAGGTCTTGGGGATGGGGAGGGGGCTTTGAAGGGGGCTTTGGGGGCTTTTGGGGTGGGGGTCTTTGGGGGGGGCTTTAGGGGATGGAGGGTGTTGGGGAGGGCCTATGGGGAGGGGGGGGCTTTGGGGGATGATGGGGGGGGTCTTTGGGGGGGTCTTTAGGGGATGGGGGGGGTAAAGGGGTGGAGGTCTTTTGGGTGGGGGTCTTTGGGGGGGGGCTTTAGGGGATGGAGGGTGTTGGGGAGGGCCTATGGGGATGGGGGGGGCTTTGGGGGGGGCTTTGGGGATGGGAGGTGTCTTTGGGGGGTTGGGATGGGGGGGCTTTGGGGGTCTTTGGGGGGATGGGGGGGCTTTGGGGTATGGGGGAGCTTTGGGGTTGGAGGGCTTTGGGGGTCTTTGGGGGGGGCTTAGGGGGACGGGGTGGGGCAAGGGGGTGGGTTTTAGAGGATGGGGGGGGCTTTGGGGTTGGGGGGCTTTAGGGGGATGGGGGGGGCTTTGGGGTTGGGGGCCTTTGGGGTTGGGGGGCTTTAGGGGGATGGGATGGGGGGCTTTGAGGGGTAGAGGGGGTTTGGGGGGGTGTTTGGGGGATGGGGGGGCTTTGGGGATATGGTCTTTGGGGGGATGGGATGGGGGGGCTTTGAGGGATGGGGGGGGCTTTGAGGGGGGGGGCTTTGGGGGGTCTTTGGGGGGATGGGGGCTTTGAGGGGGATGGGATGGGGGGGCTTTGAGGGATTGGGGGGTTTGGGGGGATGGGGGGTCTTTGGGGGGTTGGGATGGGGGGGGCTTTGGGGATGGGGGGGGTCTTTGGGGGATGGGGGGGGTAAAGGGGTGAAGGTCTTTTGGGGGGGGGGGGTCTTTGTGGGGGGGGTCCCCACCTCTTGCGGACGTGCAGGGAGACGTATTTAGCATTGAAGTTCTCGATCATGGCCCTGGACGCCTGATCCATCAGCTTCTGAGCCAGGCCCAGGCGGCGATGGGAGCGTTTCACTGCCTGCAAATGGGGGGGGGGGCTGTTAAATGAGACCCCCCCCATATCCTACAGCCCCCCCCCCATCCCCTATTGTCTTTAAATACCCCCATCCTGCATTAAAACACCCCTCAGGTTCTAATAGGAGCCTTTCATTGCTTATAATGGGGGGGTTATAATAGAGGGGGGGTCTTTTTAAAGGGGGGGGGCACAGCTGTGGGTGAGACCCCCCCCCATATATTACAGCCCCCCCCCCATCCCCTATTGTCTTTAAATACCCCCATCCTGCATTAAAACACCCCTCAGGTTCTGATGGCAGCCTTTCATTGCCTATAATGGGGTGTTACAATGGAGGGGGGGTCTTTTTAAAGGGGGGGGGGGCACAGCTGTGGGTGAGACCCCCCCCCATATATTACAGCCCCCTCCCCAGTCTCTATTGTCTTTAAATACCCCCATTGTGCATTAAAGCCTCTAATAGAATCCTTTCATTGCCTATAATGGGGTGTTGGAAGGGGGAGGGTCTTTTTAAAGGGGGGGGGGCTGTTAAATGAGACCCCCCCCATATATTACAGCCCCCCCCCATCCCATATTGTCTTTAAATACCCCCATCCTGCATTGAAAGACCCCTCAGGTTCTGATAGGAGCCTTTCATTGCCTATAATGGGGTGTTATAATGGAGGGGGGGGGTCTTTTTAAAGGGGGGGGGGCACAGCCATAGGTGAGACCCCCCCCATATATTACAGCCCCCTCCCCAGTCTCTATTGTCTTTAAATACCCCCATTGTGCATTAAAGCCTCTAATAGAATCCTTTCATTGCCTATAATGGGGTGTTGGAAGGGGGAGGGTCTTTTTAAAGGGGGGGGGGCTGTTAAATGAGACCCCCCCCATATATTACAGCCCCCCCCCATCCCATATTGTCTTTAAATACCCCCATCCTGCATTGAAAGACCCCTCAGGTTCTGATAGGAGCCTTTCATTGCCTATAATGGGGTGTTATAATGGAGGGGGGGGGGTCTTTTTGAAGGGGGGGGGCTGTTAAATGAGACCCCCCCCCATATATTACAGCCCCCCCCCCATCCTCTATTCCCCCTTTAAATACCCCCATCCTGCATTAAAGCCTCTAATAGAATCCTTTCATTGCCTATAATGGGGTGTTGGAAGGGGGGGGGGTCTTTTTAAAGGGGGGGGGGGGCTGTTAAATGAGACCCCCCCCATATATTACAGCCCCCCCCCATCCTCTATTGTCTTTAAATACCCCCATCCTGCATTAAGACACCCCTCAGGTTCTGATAGCAGCCTTTCATTGCCTATAATGGGGTGTTGGAAAGGAAGGGGGGGGGTCTTTTGAGGGGGGGGGGGGCACAGCCATAGGTGAGACCCCCCCCCATATATTACAGCCCCCCCCCATCCTTTATTCCCTCTTTAAATACCCCCATCGTGCATTAAAGCCTCTAATAGGATCCTTTCATTGCCTATAATGGGGTGTTGGAAGGGGGGGGGTCTTTTTGAAGGGGGGGGGGGGCACAGCTGTGGGTGAGACCCCCCCCATATATTACAGCCCCCCCCCCAGCCTCTATTCCCCCTTTAAATACCCCCATCGTGCATTAAAGCCTCTAATAGAAGCCTTTCATTGCCTATAATGGGGTGTTGGAAGGGGGGGGGGTCTTTTTGAAGGGGGGGGCTGTTAAATGAGACGCCCCCCCATATATCACAGCCCCCCCCCCATCCTCTATTGTCTTTAAATACCCCCATCCTGCATTAAAACACCCCTCAGGTTCTGATAGCAGCCTTTCATTGCCTATAATGGGGTGTTGGAAGGGGGGGGTGGGGGCTGTTAAATGAGACCCCCCCCCATATATTACAGCCCCCCCCCCATCCCCTATTGTATTTAAATACCCCCATCCTGCATTAAAACACCCCTCAGGTTCTGATAGGAGCCTTTCATTGCCTATAATGGGGTGTTATAATGGAGGGGGGGGGGTCTTTTTGAAGGGGGGGGGGCTGTTAAATGAGACCCCCCCCATATATCACAGCCCCCCCCCCATCCCCTATTGTCTTTAAATACCCTCATCCTGCATTAAAACACCCCTCAGGTTCTGATAGCAGCCTTTCATTGCCTATAATGGGGTGTTATAATGGAGGGGGGGGTCTTTTTAAAGGGGGGGGGGCACAGCTGTGGGTGAGACCCCCCCCATATATTACAGCCCCCTCCCCAGTCTCTATTGTCTTTAAATACCCCCATTGTGCATTAAAGCCTCTAATAGAATCCTTTCATTGCCTATAATGGGGTGTTATAATGGAGGGGGGGGGTCTTTTTGAAGGGGGGGGGGGCTGTTAAATGAGACCCCCCCCATATATCACAGCCCCCTCCCCAGTCTCTATTGTCTTTAAATACCCCCATCATTAAATACCCCCCTCAGGTTCTGATAGGAGCCTTTCATTGCCTATAATGGGGGGGTTATAATGGAGGGGGGGTCTTTTTTAAAGGGGGGGGGGGGCACAGCCATAGGTGAGACCCCCCCCCCATATATTACAGCCCCCCCCCATCCTCTATTCCCCCTTTAAATACCCCCATCGTGCATTAAAGCCTCTAATAGGATCCTTTCATTGCCTATAATGGGGTGTTATAATGGAGGGGGGGGGGGTCTTTTTAAAGGGGGGGGGGGGCTGTTAAATGACACCCCCCGATCCCTCCCCATCCCCTTCAGACCCCAATAATCAGCTTTTTCACCCCAAAATCCCATTGTTTCCTTACCAACGAGGTGATGTGACCGTGAGGGACGTCGTCTGGATCCTCCTCCCTAGAGAATAAGGCAGAATATTAAGGGGGGGGGGGCAAATAGGGGGGGGGGTCATTCTCCTTTATTATATGGCTTTTTTTTGGGGGGGGGGTCATTCCCCTTTATTATATGGCTTTTTGGGGGGGGGGGGGGGTCATTCCCCTTTATTATATGGCTTTTTTTGGGGGGGGGGGGGGGGGTCATTCCCCTTTATTATATGGCTTTTTTGGGGGGGGGGGGGTCATTCCCCTTTATTATATGGCTTTTTTTGGGGGGGGGGTCATTCCCCTTTATTATATGCTTTTTTTGGGGGGGGGGGGTCATTCCCCTTTATTATATGGCTTTTTTGGGGGGGGGGGGTCATTCCCCTTTATTATATGGCTTTTTTTGGGGGGGGGGGGTCATTCCCCTTTATTATATGGCTTTTGGGGGGGGGGGGGGGGGTCAATCCCCTTTATTATATGGCTTTTTTGGGGGGGGGGGGGTCATTCCCCCCCCCCAAATTCTATGACCCCCCCCCCCCCACAAAGCAACATAAAGGGGGACAACCCCCCCCCCCCCCAAAGTCTATGAGCACAACCCCAAAGCAATTTAAAGACCCCCCCCCCCCCCCCAAAAGCAACATAAGGAAGGAGAATGGACCCCCCCCCCCAATAAAGCAATATAAAGGAGGAGAATGACCCCCCCCCTCAAAGCCATATAATGAAGGGATGACCCCCCCCCCTCAAAGCCATATAATGAAGGGGAATGACCCCCCCCCCAAAAGCCAGATAATAAAGGGGAATGACCCCCCCCCCCCTAAAAGCCAGATAATAAAGGGGGAATGACCCCCCCCCCAAAAGCCAGATAATAAAGGGGAATGACCCCCCCCCCCCAAAAGCCAGATAATAAAGGGGAATGACCCCCCCCCCAAAAGCCAGATAATAAAGGGGAATGACCCCCCCCCCAAAAGCCAGATAATAAAGGGGAATGACCCCCCCCCAAAAGCCAGATAATAAAGGGGAATGACCCCCCCCAAAAGCCAGATAATAAAGGGGAATGACCCCCCCCCAAAAGCCAGATAATAAAGGGGAATGACCCCCCCAAAGCCAGATAATAAAGGGGAATGAATCTCT